>NW_025971797.1:478-10254 GCF_021869965.1 Rhincodon typus
TAAAGTGCAGTTCTGTTCTTTGGTTTAAATTCACTGGGGCTCTGATTCTCATTAATGCGCTGAGAGATGTTACCCATTTATCTGAGTCAGTCATATTGTTCTCTGTGTCCTGTGAGATACTGGGAGTGGAAAGGTATAATTTAATATTGGTCTAGGTGCCTAAATTTCAGTTGTAGGAACATTTGCTGCAATAAAGAACTGTTGAACACTGTTTAAGTGTTACTATTGCATAACTTCAACATTTTTCATTTGTTTCTGCAATAGAGCACTTCCCTGGGATTTCCAGCATGACTAAGAGCCAATGGACATCTGTCAGTCTGACAGGACTCCAATCGCAACGTGCCTGTAACCTTCAAAATGTCCCGGTTGTGCAATGTTCGTTTCTCAGAATGAAATTATACAGATAATACTGGCGACATGAGTGGTTGTGGAATAGATTCATTTCATATGATTCCACAATCTGAGATTCTTTGAAACCTACACCTCGAGAAAATACTGATTGATTGAGAACTAGACCAGAGTAGCAATAGACGGATATTCAAAACAGTGTTCCCTGTCTACAGCTACACATAGGGAACCAACTCTGTCCAGTCCTACCTGATAATGGCCGTGGGAATGCTCTTGTGGATAATGGGGATAGTTACTTCCTCCTGGCCCTCACTTCCTCTGCTTTACCTTTACCCTATAGCAAAGGTAAACTCTGTGACTCAGTGATAATTTCTTTTATTCCCTCATGGGAACACCTAGGCCCAACTGTCTTCAGCTGCTTCATTTACTTGCTCTCAATCATAAGGTCACAAGTGGAGATGTTCATTAATGATTACATAATGTTCAGCACCATTCTCAACTCCTTAGATACAGAAACAGTTCATTTCCAAATGCAGTAAGACACGGACAGATCCAAGGCTTGGACTAGAAAATGCCAAGTAATATTCACGCTATACAAATGCCAAGCAATGACCATCGCCAATAAGAGTCAATCTAAACACTGCCCCTTAGTGTTCAATGGCTGCCATCACTTCTATCCCCAATATCAACATTCTGGAGGTGACCAATGACCAGAGACTGACTTCGACTAGCTATATGAGTTTGGTGACTGCAGGTGCAGGCCAGAGGCTAGGAATCCTGCAGCAAGTAATTCTCCTCCTGACTCCTCCAAAGCCTGTTCACCATCTACAAGCCTCAAGTCAGAAGTGCATTAGAAAACTCTCCACTGGCCTGGATGAATGCAGCTTCAACAACACTCAAGAAGATTGACACCATCCAGGACACAGCAGCCTGCTTGATTGTCATCATATTCACAAACATTCATTCCCTCCACCACAAACACACAACTTAGAAGATACACTGCAAAAATTCACCAAGGCTCCTTAGAGAGAATATTCCAAACCCATAACAAGTTCCATCTAGGAGACTAAGGGCATGAGAAATATGGGAACACTATCTCCTGCAAGTTCACCTCCAACCATTCACCATCCTGACTTGGAAATATATCACCATTCTTTTACTGTTGCTGGGTCAAAATCCTGGAATTCCCTATCTAACAGCATTGTGGGTCTTCCTACAGCACATGGCCTACAGAGGTTCAAGAAGGCAGCTCACCAGCACCTTCTCAAGAACATCTAGGGACAGGCAATAAATGCTGGTCCAGCCAGAGATGCCCACACCCAACATATGAACAATTAAAATAAATGTGAGTGTCACTGGCAAGGCCAGAATATGTTGTTCATCTGTAACTATCCTTGAGCTGAGAGCCTTACTGGTTATTTCAGAGGGCAACTAAAAGTCAATCTCACATATGTGATTCTGGAGCTAAACTGGGTAAAGAGGCAGTTTCCCATTAGGGGTTTTAACAATAATTATTAATTGCAACTATTACTGAGGCTAACTTCAAATGCATATTTCATTAATTTAATACAAATTGTACTTGTTGCTTTATTGGGATTTGACTCCAATACCCCAGAGTATTAGCCTGGATCTTTGGATTACCAGGCCAGTGATATAGCCACTACACTACCGTCTTCCCCCGTAGCTAATAAGTCATTTGAAGTTCTTCATTAATAATTGTGAAGGGGTGATGCAACTGCACATTAAGGTATGTAACTCTGTTTTTGGACAGCCTTGGTTACATTTAGCTAGTTGCCTGGCTTCCTGGTTCTACAATTGAACCAATGAGGAGGCCATTCTTCAAATTTTAATGAGGCCTAGAAGTTTAAGAGGATAAGACTTCCACCAATAACATCATTGTCAATTTGCTGCCCTTTCTTCGTCAAACTGCCTGATCCTCATTCACGTTAAAACAATCCTTTCTGACTTCATATAATGCATCTTAGTGTTGTTTATTCATTTTCCTGTTGTGTATTGTGCATTAGGAGTTCAGACACATCTTGTGTCACTATTTCATATGCAGTCCAAAGAGGCTAAATGAAGCACACTGTCAAAACAACAACCACTGCAAGGTCCTTTAAAATTTCTGTAAAAAAACATACTGTTATTGTAGTATGGTTTCCAAACTTGTCACATATTTAAATTGAGCCAATTTGTTTGTCATTCACGATGCAATTTATAAATGAGTTGAGTTCTGGCTTTCTGTGTTAGCAAATTTAGGAGGGACATTCAGCCAGAGGTAATTACAAACCTTGCATGTAACAGTATCTTATTAATCAAATAATGCTCTGTAATATTCCATATTTGGCAATTTTGTAGAACTAGAATGGCAATAGTTGAAAGACTGTGTAGTCCAGAGATGAATCACAATCTGCTACTGTAAGTACAGTTGCCCACCAAGTGAATACTACGAATGATTTGTTAGAATTGATCGATGGGTGTTAGATTTTCTTGTTTTTTTTTAGTACAGGTTCTTATTTATTGTGACAAGCTGATAGATTTGGGAACTCTGTTTACCTGCTTTCAGTAACTGTTGAAGAGGAAATCAAAAGCAACACAAACTTGACAAACATGAGCCAAAAACATAAGGCTGCAGAGACTGGAAATCTGCAATAACAACATAAAATATTGGAAAAACCCAGCACAGCAGGCAGCCTCTGTTATACAACAAAATAATTCTTGTATAAGTTAATGGCTCTGAAGGGGTTAATATTCATGCATTGACTCTATCCATTCTGTTAATGTCACCCACAGTCTGTGGTTGGATTGAAGCAGGTCTGCACTATCTTTCCAAGGGAAGAGATATCACTGTACCAGCTCCTGAACATCCTACTAATTGGACTGATCAAATCTAGCTGTATTTACTGTTATCATGCAATAAACCTTCTTATTATCTAAAAGTTCTATGGTGGTGTATTCTCTACCACTAATCACTAGCTAGGCCAAGAAAAAGCAAGATAAAGGAGGATCAGTCATAGAAAACTACATTAAAAGAACTCTGAGATAACAAGGTGTAGAGCTGGATGAACACAGAATGCCAAGCAGCATCAGAGGAGCAGGAAAGCTGATGTTTTGGGACTGGACTCTTCTTCAGAAATGGCCCACTATCTCTGAATTAAAAGAACTCTTACCAGTTTCACATGCTAGTAGAGATGGCAAATACCAAAAAGTATCAGGATTTGGGAAAATGCCACAACAATAAATATGTTCCAGGATCTTTAATGTTCAATTCGACCTGAAACATTTATTCTGGTTCTCTCTTCAACAATGATCACAATACATAGGGGCAGAGAGCAAATTCCCGAAAGTCCCCCAACCATCTTGGAAAATTCATTGATGAGAATGACCAATCAGAGAAAGTCCTCCCTATAAAGAGAGTGGAAGGAAATGCCAGGGAGCTGGTCCTCCAATCTCAGGATTGTTCTCTCCTGTGCTTGCTGGTGATAGGCTCACAACATAAGCTGATCAGCAGCAAACACTTTAGAGAAGTAACCCAAGAATGAAGGAGCAGCAAACAGCTAGGAAAATAAGTGATAGCAGTGATGCAGTCACCACGGGCCTCCTTTCGCCAGGCCAAGATCAGGAAACTTTTGTCAGATCTTGGAGTTCTGTCTGCTAGGCTTAGGTTCACCGAAAGGAAAGGAGGCAGATACAGGAGGGTTGCAAGTGCCATCAAATTGCAAGATGGCAGTTGAGACAGAGGGATGCTGCAAAGGCGAAAGAACAGTTTTAATCATTCAACAAAGAAATACTCTGGAATCCAAGGAAATTTAAAATCACTGATGAAATGTATTCCTTGTAGAAGCCGAAAGAACTATGGATGCTGTAATCAGAAACAAAAAGATATTGCCGGAAAAGCTCAGCATCTGGGGAGAGAGATCAGTGTTAACATTTTGGTCCGAGTGACCTTTCCTCAGTTTTTGTTTTTGTTTCTGTTTCTGAATATATTCCTTGTAAATGAATGTGGAATCTCCAGGTGAAGGCTGTGAAAGTTCAGGAGTTACTCTACAGAGAAAAATTGCTGTTCATCCTATTGTAATGAGTATTGCAGTAACTGTTAAATTGATTGATATCTGGGGTGCTGTGAAAAGGTTAGCAACAACCTAGTTTAAATGTGGCAACCAGTTGCATATGTAAATGGAACACATTAGTTGTGACATCATTATTTCTGCAGAAGGTGTGTTAGGGTGATGATATGTAGCAGCACGTGTAAGTTATTTTGGAAACAAAAAATAATTATTCCCAATTTATTCACGTTGCCTTGGCGTACCAATTTAGATACCGTGGTATCTACAAAATTCATATCCTTGTGCATTGTTGCCCTAACTTTAATGGAGAATTAACTATTGCTAAGATTATCAATGAATTATTCCAATCTGTTTCTCTGACAGTCCAAGTACCATATGACAACACAAATATACAGAAGCAAGTTGCATGATGGCATCAACTAACTAATGAGTTTGTGAGACTGAGACTGTAGCCCTCAAAAACTAGAAAGTAGCTCTAGAGAAAACCTCAAGAGGAACCCTCAAAAAGAGATGCATTTTAATCCCAGCTCTTAACTCTCTAGATACCGTGAAAAATCAGCCAAATGGCAAATCTTACGTGGAGACCAGATACTGGATCAAGGACTTTGATAAGGGCAAGGTACATATGCTGTGGTTTGAGTCTCAAATTTTCAGACTGTTTGGAAAAGTAATTCAACAAATGATCACAGTGAATAATTACAAGGAGTTAAGCATTATGTGTAGGGATTTGGAGATATCTGTTATGTTTACATACTTTATGGTATACCATAGCCAGTGATGATTACTTTTAATGTTTGGCACAACTTTGCCCCTCAGGTTTCATAGGACATTTATTAAAATGTGCAGATTTTTTTGGTGGGATGAGTAGGAAGGGCTGATTGTTATTTTCATCATATGAGAAATGAAATTATTATTTTTGACATAATTAATGTATGCAACACTGTAATTTGCTAATACTTCCCGAAAGATGCTTCCCTTTTAATAGTTCTAAGTATAGCTTACCATGAACTTACATCAGAATTGTTTCACCCACAATACTTCCTTTAGTTTTGTTTGTTATAAAGTTTAACATTAACTTTTATAATCATATCATTCATACTGTAGAATTTTGCATTCATGTCACTGTCCCTTTAATCTGATGAGCTTTCAATTTGATACTAGGTCTTTTACGTAGTAATCTGTCGATCATCTTTAAAAAGGCCGTACACATCAACAGCAATAGCCTCATCAAACTATTCCATTATGTCACCAACATCAAGAATGGAACCAACTTGGTCAAACAAATTCCTTCAACAAGGCTGTGCTGACTTCCATTGATTAGTCCGTACTTTTCCAAATGCCAATTAATTCTGTCTCAGGTTATTATTTATGTTATCCTACATTGAGGTACTGTTGTTACCAGATTTATCCTTCTCATTTTTTTTAATATCAATTTGCTGAGTCATTAAAATGAGTGCATTGGATCCATTTGTGTAATGTGGAAACTGTCGACAGACTTAGCCTTGAAACAGTTTATTGTACCATAGGGAGATAACAGTTCCACATTACAATGTTGAACTTCAAACCTGTTTACCAATCAGGAAACGATTTCCCCTTGATCCAATAATGCTTTTAATTTCAAGGTAGCTCCTGGTTCAGGAAGCATTGATATTAGCAGTCAGTATGTGACCTCTAAGTATGAATCTCCTAGTTCCTGAAACAGTTCTGCTCTCCTCACACCTAACAGGAAACCAGAGCATTTCCCTATATCCTTGAGCATTCCACATGGATCTGTTTCAAAATACTCTTTTGATCTCAATGTCAAACGTTGAGCTTACCACACCACAAACAAAATTTACAAAACACAAAGTTGGAAGAGACGCAGTTGAACAGAGTTTTGGAAAGCAAGAACAATACTGGTTCAGAGAGGAGAATTTAAGATTTTAAATCAAAAACATGAAATGCATGGGATGCTCGGGTGATCTAACTGCATCTTTCAAAAGGAAAACCGTTTAACGTCTCAAGTCAAATAAGACTTCTTCAGAACTGAGGAAAGACAAAAATGGGTGTCGTGATGAAGGGTTATAATTATTATTTATTATTATTGTCAGTGAATTTTCATCCTAAGGTAGAAGTGAATGGGTTTTTGGTTTTTAGGTCTGCATATGTAACTTGTTTTTCTTAAGATCCAGAAATTAATATCTTTGAGTAATGAGTCAAACGAGCACTTCCAAGAAATCACATGACTTAAAACTTAATGATTGGATTAGATACCTGGTGAGCTAATTGCTACAGTTTTGAGCTTTGACAACTCAAAAAGCGAAAGAGAGAGAGAGGCTAGAAGCAGGTACAGTTTGAGAAGACATTCACCAGCAAAAGGGCAATTTAAATTTGGCAAATTCCAGGCCATCAAGCACAAAATCAATCTTAAACTGTTCTTAATTGAGACAGGAAAAAGCATGAGCTTTTCTTAGAATTCGGTAAGATAATTCAGTGAATCATCCTGTGTCTGCATCGTGGGGGAGATAGAAAGAAGAACATTTGGTGAATGTATAGAAAGTCACCAAAAAGCAACACTGTAGCCTCATTAGTTGAGCGAGAAATTAAAAAGCAAGATCTGAGTGATATTTCACTGGGCTTTAGTATCTGGAAGGTATTTTGTTGAAAAAAAAAGGTTGAATCTTTCTTTTTGCTGTCAGTGATAAGGTCTTTCTGAATTGTCATATGTTTGCTTGTTTCTTTTCTTTAGCGTAATAAAGTTGTGTTCTTTTGCTGAAAGTACATTGGCAACCTTATGTGAATGTGTTCAGTAACTGACCACCACAGTAACCAAATTGCAAAAAGCAATAAAATTGTGGTTTTCAAGCCAGGTTTCACTTTGTGATCTGACATATCCAGGAATACCATCAGCTAGGATCATAACACTTTATACTTCCACTTTCTAGTCGACTCAAAGAAGATTGTTCTTCTCTCCACATATGCTACTAGTCTTGCTGAATATTTCCAACATTTTCTGGTTTTGATTCAGATTTCCAGCTTCTGCAGTATTTTGCTTTTATTCCAAGTATTTGATCAGGTTTCCTTGTCATTATGGAATGATGATAGAATACTTCATTCTCCAACTTCTAGCCACTCTGTTCAAATATAGTCCTGGCTATATACATTTTGTGTGTGACATTACAGAATCCAATTGTTGATTTAAAACTAGTTTTGTATATCTTTGAATCAGAGATAGTAGGAACTGCAGATGCTGGAGAATCCGAGACAACAAGGTGCAGGGCTGGATGAACACAGCAGGCCAAGCAGCATCATAGGAGCAGAGAGGCTGACGTTTCGGGCCTAGACCCTTCATCAGAAAAGGGGGAGGGGAAGGGGGTTTTGAAATAAATAGGGAGAGAGTGGGAGGCGGATAGAAGAGGGATAGAGGAGAGGATAGGTGGAGAGGAAACAAACAGGTCGAAGAGGCGGGGATGGGGCCAGGAAAGGTGAGTGTAGGTAGGGAGTTAGGAAGGGGATAGGTCAGTCCAGGGAGGACGGACAGGTCAAGGGGGCGGGATGAGGTTGGTCGGTAGGAGATGGAGGTGCGGCTTGAGGTGGGAGGAGGGGATAGGTGGGAGGAAGAACAGGTTAGGGAGGCAGGGACGAGTTGGACTGGTTTTGGGATGCGGTGGGGGGAGGGGAGATTTTGAAACTTGTGAAATCCACATTGATACCATTGGGCTGCAGGGTTCCCAAGCGGAATATGAGTTGCTGTTCCTGCAACCTTCGGGTGGCATCGTTGTGGCACTGCAGGAGGCCCAGGATGGACATGTCGTCTGAGGAATGGGAGGGGGAGTTGAAATGGTTCGCGACTGGGAGGTGCAGTTGTTTGTTGCGAACCGAGCGTAAGTGTTCTGCAAAGCGGTCCCCGAGTCTCCGCTTGGTTTCCCCGATGTAGAGGAAGCCACACCGGGTACAGCGGATGCAGTATACCACATTGGCAGATGTGCAGGTGAACATCTGCTTGATGTGGAAAGTCTTCTTGGGGCCTGGGATGGGGGTGAGGGAGGAGGTATGGGGGCAGGTGTAGCACTTCCTGCGGTTGCAGGGAAAAGTGCCGGGTGTGGTGGAGCTGGAGGGGAGTGTGGAGCGGACAAGGGAGTCACGGAGAGAGTTGTCCCTCCGGAAAGCAGATAAAGGTGGGGAGGGAAAGATGTCTTTGGTGGTGGGGTCGGATTGCAGATGGCGGAAGTGTCGGAGGATGATGCGTTGGATCCGGAGGTTGGTGGGGTGGTACGTGAGGACGAGGGGGATTCTTTTTTGGTTTTTATTGCGTGGACGGGGTGTGAGGGATGAGGTGCGGGAGATGTGGGAGACACGGTTGAGGGCGTTCTCGACCACCGAGGAGGGGAAGTTACGGTCCTTGAAAAACGAGGACAACTGAGATGTACGGGAGTGGAATGCCTCATCCTGGGAGCAGATGCGGCGGAGGCGAAGGAATTGGGAATAGGGGATAGCATTTTTGCAGGAAGGTGGGTGGGAGGAGGAGTATTCTAGGTAGCTGTGGGAGTCGGTGGGCTTGAAATGAATATCGGTTTCGAGGTGGTTGCCCGATATGGAGACAGAGAGGTCCAGGAAGGGGAGAGAGGTGTTAGAGATGGTCCAGGTAAATTTAAGGTTGGGGTGGAAGGTGTTAGTGAAGTGTATGAACTGTTCGAGCTCCTCGTGGGAGCACGAGGCGGCACCGATACAGTCATCAATGTAACGGAGGAAGAGGTGGGGTTTAGGGCCGGTGTAGGTACGGAAGAGGGATTGTTCCACGTAACCTACAAAGAGGCAGGCGTAGCTTGGGCCCATGCGGGTACCCATGGCTACCCCCTTTGTCTGTAGGAAGTGGGAGGAATTGAAAGAGAAGTTGTTGAGTGTGAGGACGAGTTCGGCTAAGCGGATGAGGGTGTCAGTGGAGGGGGACTGGTCGGGCCTGCGGGACAGGAAGAAGCGGAGGGCCTTAAGGCCATCTGCATGGGGAATGCAGGTGTAGAGGGACTGGACGTCCATGGTAAAGATGAGGTGTTGGGGACCGGGGAATTGGAAGTTCTGGAGGAGGTGGAGGGCGTGGGTGGTGTCACGGACATAGGTAGGGAGTTCCTGGACCAAGGGGGAGAAAATGGAGTCTAGATAGTTGGAGATCAGTTCGGTGGGGCAGGAGCAGGCGGAGACAATGGGTCGACCAGGGCATTCAGGTTTGTGGATTTTGGGAAGGAGATAGAAGCGGGCAGTGCGAGGTTGGGGAACGATGAGGTTGGAGGCCGTGGGTGGGAGGTCACCTGAGGTGATGAGGTTGTGGATGGTTTGCGAGATGATGGTTTGGTGCTCAGGGGTGGGGTCATGATCAAGGGGGCG
>NW_025971798.1:0-10253 GCF_021869965.1 Rhincodon typus
TCATCCAGCTCTACACCTTGTTATCTCAGATTGTCCAGCGTCTGCAGTTCCTGCTATCTCTGCCAAAGATCTCTGTCACTTTATTTACATTGGTAATGTCACTGAGCTAATTATAGGCATGCCCAAGTTTACACTCAAATTCAAATTCAAATTCAAATTTAAATTCAAATAGCTGTGAGTAATGATGCTATGAAACTATTAGCGATCATTGTAAAAAAATTTCTAATGATGGCCTAAGGCCTTTTCTTTTAAGGATTCAAATAAGACCATAAGATGTAGCAGCAGAACCAGGCCATTCGGCCCATTGAGTCTGCTCCACCATTCCATCATGGCTGATGTGTTCCTCAACCCTATTCTCCTGCCTTCTCGCCTGTAACCCTTGACCCCCCCCTTACCAATCAAGAACCTGTCTATCTCTGTCTTAAAGATACTCAATGCTTTAGCCTCCACAGCTCCCTGGGGCAATGGGTTCCACAGATTCACCACACTCTCGCTGAAGAAATTCCTCCTCATCTCAGTTCGTCCCTTCACTCTGAGGCTGTGCCTTCGGGTCTTAATCTCTCCGACTGGTAGAAACATCCTCTCCCCGTCCACTCCATCCAGGCCCCTCAGTATTCTGTAAGTTTTGATCAGATCCCACCCCCCACCCCACCCCACATCCTTCTAAACTCCATCGAGTGCAGACACAGAGTCCTCGACCCCTCCTCATATGACACACCCTTCATCCCTGGAATCATTCTTGTAAACCACCTCTGGCCGTGCTCCCCCCCGCCAAAGCCAACACATCCTTCCTTAGATACAGGGCCCAAGACTGCTCACAGTATTCCAAATGCGGTCTGACCAGAGCCTTACACAGCCTCAGCAGTACATCCCCTGTTCTTGTGATCTAGCCCTCTCGAAATGAATGCCAGCATTGCGTTTGCCTTCCTAACTGCCAACTGAACCCGCATGTTAACCGTAAGAGAATCCTGAACTCCCAAGTCCCTTTGTGCTTCCAATTCCTGAAGCCTTTCCCCACTTAGAAAACAGTCTATGCCTCTATTATTCCCACCAAAGTGCATAACCTCACACTTTCCCACATGGTCTTCCATCTGCAGTCGTTGCCTGGTCTGGACTGTATCTGACTCTGGACCGATAGCAACATGGCTGAGATAACAATGTGTAGAGTTGGATGAACACAGCAGGCCAAGCAGTATCCAGACCCGAAACGTCAGCTTTCCTGCTCCCCTGATGCTGCTTGGCCTGCTGTGCTCATCCAGCTCTACACCTTGTTACCTCAGACTCTCCAGCATCAGCAGTTCCTACTATCTCAGCAACATGGCTGGCTGTGTATTGAAAGGTCCCTAGCAAGCTGTTCAGTTCAAGGGTGATTGCAAACGGTCAACCAGTGGAGATGCATCAAGTAATAGAAAAGAGAAAGCCTCCTGGTCTTCTGGGGCTGTCTGTAACTGAACTCACCTCCTCCACGCCTTATCTCTGTCACCACCCGTGGCCAGTTCTATTTTGGTTGCATCCTGTGTTAAGATATGGGTCTGAGAGCAGCGTGTTCCACTGCACACCAGGCACCACCCTGCTCTGCTGAATGTTGTGCAGCTCAGCAAGTTTGTACCTTGTTTTGCAACCTGGTGTCTCGCGCCCATACCTTTCGATCCTGTGTCTTGGCAGGGGATGGGGTGGGGATGGGGTTAAGGGGTGCCTTTTGAGCGTGCGAACCAGACCGAGTCTCACAACGAGTTACCCGCTGAGGGTCTGCTGCACTGTCAGCAGAACCTGCCTTTCGAGCAGGAGCCGTCCTTCCTTATCGTTGGCCAACTCTCTACGGAGGGAATTGCTTCAAGCTTCCTCTGCTTCAGGGCTCTGTTCAGTTTAGAAACATCGAAAATGGGAACAGGAGTAGGCCATTCAGCCCTTCGAGCCATTCTGTAGGATCACAGCTGATCATCTAACTCAGTTCCCAACTTCTCCCCTTTGGCCCCGAAAACTGTATGTAACTCCTTCTTAGAAACATTCAGTGTTTCTGTGGCAGAGATCCACTGGCTTCCCACTCTCTGGGTGGAGAAATATTCAATCCTTCTGGCCCTAGGCACAATATCTTTTTTCTGTAGGGGGGCAGGGAAAGTTCCCATCGTTTTTCTATCATTAAGCTGCACAGACTGCAAATGGTTAGGAAAATCTGAGGCCTGGAAAGGTGTTACATCAATGCAAGTCTGTTTTTTTTTTCTCTGAAAGAGTGCATGTTTTTAGGGCAAGCAAGCGGTGTTACGGCCCTGGGAGAGAGTTGGGAGTGGAGTGTGCGTTCTTTTGACTTTGCCTGGTCTGTGCACTCTTGTTTGAAATCTTTTTTATCTTTTTTATCTTTCACTGAGCGTGATGTACTCAAGTCGGTCGCAAGATGTTTTGTCTGTTGTTCTGCCCTGGTACATACTGCAGTGATGCCGAGTTTGGTTGTGATCCCAGCTCTGTTGAGGGTTAATCACGCTCTGTGAGGCACTGAAGCGTTAGGGACCCTCACCGCGAGGCACGATCAACACTTCACCTTCCCCCCAAGCATCGGTATCAGGACCTGTATAGCGACAAAATGAAAACCAAAAGAACCACGGGCCCTGCATATCGGAAACAAAAACCGAAATTGCCGGAAAAGCTCAGCAGATCTTTTATCGGAGTTAACGTTTCGGGTCCGGTGACCCTTCCTTAGACTGATGGCAGCTAGGAAAATGTTGGTTTTTATGCAGAAGATAAAAGGGATAAGGGGTAAACGATAGGTGGGTATAGAGCCCAGAGCGAAGAACAGTTGGACAGACAAAGGAGTGGATAACAATCTGACTAGTCGGGTGAATAGATATTAATGGGGACTGTTAGTGGCTAAAAATGGCTTGTGTGTTGTAGCAGACTGTGGTAACAAGGCCTGGTGTGTACCTTAGAGTAAGGGCATGGGAGAGCTCAGGCCCTAAACTTATTAAACTTGATATTGAGTCCAGAAGGCTGCAGGGTCCCCAAGTGGAAAGTGAGATGTTGTTCTTCCAGCTTGCACTGAGCTTTGCTGGAACACTGTAGCAAGCCAGAGACGGAGATATTGGCCAGGGAGCAGGGTGGTGTGTTGAAGTGACCAGCAACTGGAAACTCGGGGTCTTTTTTGCGGGCAGAAGGTAGGTGTTCTGCAAAGTGGTCACCCAGTTTACATTTTGTTTCCCCAGTGTAGAGGAGACCACATCATGAGCAGCGAATGTAATGGACTAAATTGAGTGAAGTGTGGGTAAAGTGTTTTATCACAGTTAATGTTTTGAGTAGAGTGACCCTTCCTCAGAGCTGACTTTTCAGAGTTAACGTTTCTACATGGTCATCAGTTCCTGGTGTTGCTTTTTTTTTGCAGGGAGGGCAGTTGGGGGAGGATTTGTGACAAAATTCCACAGATTCACAACCCTTTGGGTGAAGAAGTTCCTGTTCAGCTCAGTCCTAAATCTGCTTCCCGTTATTTTGAAGCTATGCCCCCATGTTCTAGTTTCACCCTGCCAGTGGAAACAGCCTCCCTGCTTCCATCTTAACTATTCCCTTCACAATTTCACATGTTTCTATAAGATGCCCCCTCAATTTTTCTCATTCCAATGAGTATAGACGCAGTCCACTCTACCTCTCCTCATAAGCCAACCCACTCAGCTCTGGAATCAACTGGGTGAACCTCCTCTGCACCCCTTGCAGTGGTAGTACATCCTTTCTTCAGAACTATATATAGCCCCTTCTGGGAAACATTCAACGTTTTGGCATCGACTGCTTTCCGTGGCAGAGAATTCCACAGGCTCCCCATTGTCTAGATGAAGACATTTCTCCTCAGAGGCCAATCCAGAACTCCTGGTAACTCCCAGGTCAGTCCCAGGGTTGATTAGCAATGCTGGTGACCTGCAAGCTAAGTGACTCTCTGCCTTGTTTGCTTGAGTGTTGTAATATTTCTGCCCAACACATCCTCAGATTAACCTGACTTCATCGAAGTGACAGGTCGTTGTCGGTATCATGAAAGAGCAGTGCGTGTTCTGTTTCTGAAGATCCTTCAGAACTTGGAGGACTGGTTAGTGTTATTTTGGGCTGAATTTATGTTGTAAAACTGCTCTGAAAAAATATTATCGCCTGGTGCCAAAAAATTTCCATCTATGCTGAAGGGAGACAGACACTCACCCTGCCTTCTAAAGACTATGTACTTGTTTACAGTGACTAGTGGTCTACCAAAGGAATAACGTTTTAGGGAAGGTAGGGTTGTTAGAGTGTCAGTTAACAGGACTTGAAAGGAGCTATTTGACCCATCGATGGTGCTTGCCGATGTAGTAAGTTGGTGCTTGATGTTTTCCCTCCGTTCTGCTTTTTCGACAGCCCTGTATATGTGTCATTATCTTTCTCTCTATGAATATCCCTCTTTCTCTATTGCCCCTGTGAGTGCCCTATGTCTGTCAGACATCTACCAGACTGGACCTTCAGAGTAGTGCCAGTGGGGAAGGGACTTGAGAGAATGAGTAGCCTCCTGTGTGAGAAAGAGCCATTTCTATTTCTGGAACAGTTTCCATGCAGCTATCGTGAAGACCAACGCCAAGCCCAATGTGCTCTTTTAGTTTGTAATTGACTCCAGAGCCGTTGTTTGGGAGGGGAAAGTGAACCAGCTGCCCAACATTACAGGTGGACTGCGATAGGAGCACTGACCTTTCTACCAAGGATCATCTCTTCCTCCCACATCACTTTCCTGCTCCCTCTGTGTGTGTGTCTGTCTGTCTCTCTCTCCCTCTTCCCCACCATACCCTCTTCTGTCTTGACCTTCTCTCCCTCTCTTCCCCCATGTCTCTTCCCCCCTCCACCATCTCTTTCTCCCTCTCTTCCCCTCCTCGTTCTCTTTCTCAGTAATCTTGCACTCTCTTCCCTTTCCCAACAGTGATCCAATTCCCCCTCTCAAGCCTCGATTGAACACGTCTCACCTACACTCGGGGGCAATGTGTTCCAGACCATAACCGTTCTCCGTGTGGAAAGATCTCTCTCCACATCACCATTGCTTCTTTGGTCAATCTCGTTAAACCTGTGCCCCCTTCCTGTTGATTCTTCCACCGATGGGGGTAGTTTCTACCTCTCCATTCATGGTTTTGAACATTTTGAGATCTCAACAACGTTCCACGTGGGAGACTGGTTAGTAAGGTTAGATCAGATGGTATCCAGGAAGAGCTAGCCAATTGGTTTGACAGTAGGAGACAGAGGGTGGTGGTAGAGGGTTGTTGTTCAGACTGGAGGCTTGTGACCAACTGTGTGCCGTAAGGATCGGTGCTGGGTCCACTGTTATTCATCATTATTATAAATGATTTGGATGAGAATATTGGAGACAAGGTTAGTAAGTTTGTAGATGGCACCAAAGTTGGTGGATGAGTGGACAGTGAAGACAATTATCTCAGAGTACATGGGACCTTGATCAGATAGGCCAGTGGGCTGAGGATTGGCAGATGGGGTATAATTTAGATAAATGTGAGGTGTTGCATTTTGGTAAGGCAAACCAGGGCAGGGCTTACACAGTCAATGGTAGGTAGTGGGAAGTGGTGTCGAACAGAGAGACCTGGGGGTGTAGGTACATAGTTCTGTGAAAGTGAAGTGACGACAAGTAAACAGGATGGTGAAGAAGATATTTTGACACACTTACTTTTATCGGTCAGAGCATTGAGCACAGGGGTTGGGATGTCATGTTACAGCTGTACATTTCGAGGGATCTGGACTAAATGCAGGCAAGTGGGACTAGTTTAGTTTGGGAAACATGGTCGCCATGAACCAGTTGGGCTGAAGTGTCAGTTTCCGTGCTGTATGAGTCTATCAAGGATCACCCTGCGTTCTTCTAAACTCCAGCAATTATCGGTCCAACTTGCTCATCCTTTCTTTGGGAGATAACTCCTTACACCAGGAATTGTCTTTGTTGACCTTCCGATGGCTTCCAATGCCCTCCTCAAGTGAGGGGCATGAATCTCTCCACTGTACTCCAGCTACAGTCCCACCAACTCCCTATACAGTTCCAACAAGTCTTCCCTACTTTCACATTCCAAACCCCCCTCCACAGCCCACCCCTCCCCCCACCCCCTTCCGCCTTTGCCACAAAGGCTACGGAGCTTGTGTACGAGGACACCCAGATCCCCCCGTACCACAGCATCTGTGTTTGGAGTAGGAGAGTAGCAAGGGCCCTTTCTGGTCTGGATTTCCTGTGTTACATCTTGCGATGGGTACACCTTTAAAAATAAAGTGATATCTTCATGATCATACCATTGCAAGGCATCCTTAGGGTTTGATGTTCTCATTCTCCATCCTACCTTGAATCTCTTAAAACATGACATTTGATTGGCAGTTCTGTTGTAAACTAATAGCTGTAATGTTAGCCCAGACACTGATGTGCCAGATGAATGAAATGTTTGTGCATTATAGATGGTGCTACTAAATCTCTGTTGGATTCTTCAATACCGCAATACCCACCCCTGGTTTCTGCTGTTATGTTTGATCATGTGAGCATTGCCACATCAGTGAAAACATACTGTCAAGGAAAACCCATGCCAAGATGAGTTGAGTTCACAGAAAGAATTCTTATTTTAGACTGAGAAAAGGGCTCGAGAACTGTCATCAGAAACGCATGGAGTGCCAGAAGCTGGAAAAGGCAAACACTTGATATTTTCCACAGTGAGTAGGAGGGGCCCTTGTTTGCCCTTGACATTAATTGGCTTGTCCCTGTGTTTGTTTCCTGTGTTGAATTTTGAGGCTTATAATGCAGATTTCACATGACAGCAACTGTTGCAAGTTATTTCTGTACTTCCCATTTCACTTTTGGTTAAAAATATACCTAAGCTGTAAATCTTCCCTGTTTTAAAAAGAAAATTGCTTGCTCGTGGAGGTTTACTCAGGGTCGTACACCCAGAGAAAATGGCTATTATTTTGAAATTGAAGTTTCTCTCTCCATGAGCTCAGTGTTGGGGTTGGAGTGCAGGTAAGGTACTTTTGCCTTGATTGTACAGGGCCCTCATGCCTCCAATCCTGTGTGCATTTTTACAAACGAGGAACAGCATTGACCAGTTCGCCCCTTGACCCTCTTCACTGTCCAATTAGATCGTAGAATCCCTACAGTGTGGGAGCAGGCCATTTAGCTCATTGGGTCCACACTGACCCTCTGACCAGCATTCCACCCCTTACTCCGTTCATGTAAACTTGCATTTCCCATGGCCAATCCACCCTACCCTGCACACCTTTGGACTGTGGGAGGGGAAACCGGAGTACCCAGAGGAAACCCACGCAGACACGGGGAGAATGTGCAAACTCCACACAGATACAGGAGCCCGAGGGTGGAATCGAACCTGGGTCCCTGGCGCCATGAGGCAGCAGCGCTCACCACTGAGCCACCGTGCCTCCTCTGATTCTCGAGCTTAGGGACCCACTTAGCTGAAGGCACAGCCGCCAGTGATGGAGTGAGACAAGGAAGGGCAGGTGGGATGGGGAAGAGGTCAGAGTTGGCATACTCCGTGCTGGGAGCAGACTACCACATTGATGGAAGCTGGAGATTGGCAACCAAGTTGAGATATGAAGGTAAAACAAAAGCCTAGTGAACAAGGTCAGACTCCCAAAAGGCATTCAACACAGTTCCACATGACAGACTTGTGAACAAGGTTTCTAGCTCTTGTAAGAAAGAGGGAGGGGAATAGCAGCAAAATGATTGGTTGAGGGACAGGAAACGAGTGGAATGGTGAATGAATTTTATTTTTGGGCCAAAGGACTGTTTTTGTAGTGAACTTCCCCCATTGAGCCGTTGATTTTCCTGATTATGTATGATCCCGACCTTTGGGGTGCTGGGGACAGTTTTAATGTTTGCAAACCTTGGGGGAACGCTACAAAATGAGGATAACAGTGTAGATCATCAAAAATGGCATTGACTAATTTGGTGGAGTGGGCAGATCAATGGCACTCGCAGTTCAACATGGAGAAGTGTGAGGAAGAACATGGGGAGACAGATTAAAATGAGGGGTGATGGTCTAAAGGGTGTGAAGGAGCAAAGAGGTCTGGGTGTACACGTCATTAAAGTTGGCAGAGCAGGTCGAGAGAGCCGGTTAATAAAGCATGCAGTATTCTAAACTTCATGGAAAGGGCCAAAAACAGAAGTTGCTGGGAATGCTCAGCAGGTCTGGCAGCATCTGTGAAGGAAAAAAAGAATCGGTGTTAATGTTTTGGGCCCGGTGACCCTTCCCCTGAGGAACTCTGACACTTTTCTTCACAGATGCTGCCAGCATTTCCAGCAACTTCTGTTTTTGTTCCTGATCTGCAGTTCTTTCAGCTTTCATTAAAAGGGCCACTGAGTCCAAGAGTTTGGAGGTTATGATGAACTTATGAAGGAGGTCGTGCTGAGGTTGTACAGGATTTTGGTGAGGCCCCTTCTGCAGTACTGTGTCCAGTTTTGGTCGCCCTGTTATAGGAAGGATATTATTAAGCTGGGGAGGGTTCAGAAAGATTTACCAGGATCTTGCCAGCAACGGAAGGTTTGAGTGATAAGGAGAGGCTGGATAGGCTGGGACTTTATTCACTGGAGCGTAGGAGGTTGAGAGGTGACCTTCTAGAGGTTTATAAACTCATGAGGGGCATAGATAAGGTGAATGGCAGGTGTCTTTTCCCCAGGGTGATTTCAGGACGAGGGGCCACATTTTTACGGTGAGAGGAGAAAGATTTAAAAAGGACATGGGGGGGGATACAATTTTTTTTAACACACAGAGTGGTTTGTGTGTGGCATGAACCTCCAGAGGAAGTGGTGGATGTGGGTACAGTTACAATGTTTAAGAGACATTTGGATAAGTACATGAATAAGAAAGGTTTGGAGGGATATGGGCCAAGCGCAGGCAGGTGGGACTAGCTTAGTTTAGGATCACGGTCAGCATGGTCTGGTTGGGCCAGAAGGTCTCTTTCCATGTTGTATGACTCTGGTTAGACTTCAGATTGTGTCCCTCACTATCAGAGGAATGGGAACACATAGGAGAGAATGCAGAAGTGATTGACAACACATGGTTCCAGGGATGAGAAACGTCAGTGATGAAGATAGATTTAAGAAATTGGGACTGTTCTTGGGGGCTGAGAGGAGCTCTGATAGAGGTTTTCAAAGTTGTGAGGACCCTGGTGAAAGGGACGAGAACAAGGGGGCAGAGCTTTTAAAGTGATTCACGAAAGAAGCAAGTGCTCTAAAAGAAGAGAAGCTTTTCATACAGCGAATGGTTGAACTGCCTGGAAATGTGGCTCAAGTGAGACGCTTGAGGGGTATTGACTGATTTATTTAGATAGAAAATGACATGGTTGGTGGGGGGGTGAAGTGGGGCAAAGGGCAGGAGATTGGAGCTCAGATGAAATGCTCAGAGAGCTGGGGCAAACGTGGTTTTCGAAATGAACCCCTTCTGTGAGGAGGGGAGGATAGTGGTGAGACTGTACTGAAATGAGAGCGTGAATGAGTGAGTTAGACCGACAGAAATAAACACCTACTCAGGGCTGAAAGAGAAACGAGTGACGAAGCCTTGAATATCGCAGTTTTTAAAAAAAAAAATGTCTAACTTTGAGATGTGGCATTTCCTTCCAGCTCCCTCTCTGACTGATTAGGAGCACTCGGCTTCCAGACGCATGGGTGCAGGGAGGGCGCTGGTTTTGCAATGACTCGCGTTAGACCTTGTAAATTCCCTTGGCTCTAAACCTGCCGAGGATCGATTTTGTTGGCATCTTGAGGCAGTTGCCGTTTCGAAGCGGGCTGCAGGAAGCACATTTATCCTCCGCTGCCCTCTCCCGGGGATGGAGTTGAAACGTTTTAATTTCCTTTCCTCCCTCTGGCCCCAACTGTTTCTCGCTGGTCTTTCCCAGCCACTCCAGGGCTCAGTGAGGCGGATCTTTTGGCCACTTTCTGAGGAAGGGTCACCAGGACCCCAAATGTTAACTCTGTTTCCTTCCTTCACAGATTGCTGCCGGACCTGCTGAGCTTTTCCAGCAACTTGTGTCTTTGTTCCTAATTCACAGCATCCGCTGTTCTTTAGGTTTTTATGCGGATCCATTTTATTTTTGGTGTCTGTATGCTCCCCACCCAGAGCGGTGAGGTACCACTGACCCCGAGCTGAGCAGGGCTGGTGAAGGGAGGGAGGGAAGGGTCAAAGTTCTACCAACATCCGTTTACCCACCGACGCTCCCCACTCCCCGCCACCAACCCCCCCCCCTACTCTTCCCCCCCACCCACTCTCCACAACCCCCCC
>NW_025971799.1:0-10253 GCF_021869965.1 Rhincodon typus
GTACACTGTTCCTGTGTGTTAAGAGTACACTGCTCCTGTGTGTTAAGTGCACACTGTTCTTGCGTGTGAAGAGTGCACTGTTTCAGTGTTTCAAGATTTTACTGTTTGTGTGTATGAAGACTGCACTGTTTGTGTGTATGAAGACTGCACTGTTTGTGTGTGTGAAGAGTGCACTCTTCCCGTGTTTGAAGAGTGCTCTCTTTCTGTGCGTGAGAACTGCAGTTTCTGTGTGTGAAGAGTGCACTGTTTCTGTGTGCGAAGACGGCACTGTTCCTGTTCGTGAAGCGTGCACTGTTTCTGTGTGCGACGACTGCCCTGTTTCTGTGCTTGAAGAGTACACTGTTTCTGTGTGTGAAGAGTACATTGTTCCTGTTTGTGAAGAGTGCACTGCTTCTGTGTGTGAAGAGTGCACTGTTTCTGTGTGTGAAGAGTGCACTGTTTCTGTGTGTGAAGAGTGCACTGTTTCCGTGGATTTTAAACATCATAGTTCCTATGTCTGAAGACTTCATTGTTTATGTGTTTTGAGGAATTGCCTCAGAAATGGCTGAGAAAGGGAAGTCAACACACTGCTTTCCCTGATAGGGATCTGAAGGTCCAGTTGGACTGAGTGGTGGAGATGAGGGCCATACTCTTTATGCAGAGGCACCAGAGGAGATCACATCACGAGACCGTATCAGCTTTGTGCAACATTTCCAGCAGTATTTGTGTCCTATCTGGAGGAATGGCTAACAATGCCACATGAAGTTTTTTGCGTTCTGTGGGGTAAATCTTCTCTGTGCTAAAACATACTCATTCTAGCTCTGCTACTGCACCCATCTCCCCCCAGGGCTCAGTGTCTACCACTCTCACTATTGTATGCAGCATCTTTCCACGCACGCTCTCACCACCTCAACCCCCCCCCCCCCAAGTTTTAACCTTGCATGCCTCTGTGCAGCCTACTCACTTATTTAGGACCCCTTACTACCTTTTCCCCATCTGCATCAGCATTACCAGGTGTGCCAGCCATCTCCATCCTACTCATTCTCTCCCTTTGTCTCATTCCAGGAGAAAGCAGCCCACAATCAGGATGTTAAGATGCCCGACATTCATCTCCTCATTCCTCATGAGGAGTGAAGTGGGCGAAGATAGAGACTGCCCATGTGGTGATATCAATGATGACCTCCATGTTCCTGCAACCAATGAAGGTTTATTGTCAGGCACCGTGCTGCTTTTCCATTCCCATCACTGTGAATGTATTCGTAATGTGCCCAAACCTCTATCCCTATTTCACAACTCGTTCTACCTTTTATGTCCTGCAGCAACCAGGAGCAACCACACAGTCTCTACCATGAAGAGAGTGGCCACACATGATATCATCCTCATGGCTGGTCAAAAAACCCCCAGGTTGTAGGCACTCAGAGAACTGCCCAGAGACCAGGCATTTGCTCAGTCCCAGGCAGGCAAGGATCCCACGGTGTTGGCCATTTATAACTTCATCCAAATGCACAGGCAAATGCAGGAATAGAAGGCTGGTTTGTTAGAGGCACTGGAGAAACTGACCCAAAGGTTGATGGAGTCGATCAACATTATTTATACCCTGCTGCCTCTGGCGGCTGCCATAGAGAGCCACATAAAAGCACACTCAGTGACTGCAGTACATGCACACGAGACCCAGACTCCATCACTCTGGAGACTGATGGCAAAGCAACTGGGAGATGAAGGAGCCTGAAGGTGTCCCTTCCTCACAAGGAGACTGGGTGTTGCCAGCAGCACCCCATCAGATATATACAGGGCTCTTGGAGGTCTCCTGCCTGGGCGTCACAGAGGGCTTTCATCTTTCACCCTGCTTGCCACCATCAATGAGTTTGTGGCAAGGAAGGTGATCCAGCATCAATGCAGAACTCAGCATGTCAGGGTCCTACAGACAGAAATGTCTCTGAGGTCAAAACTCCAGGGTCAACATGTTCCACTGTGGGGCAAGGTCCCTCTGCCCCAGTTGTAGCTACTGGGGCAAATTGATATGACATCATCATAGTGGATGGTGTTTATGGCAGATGTCATTATTAACCCTTTCAGACCCATACATAACAATATAAAAAATGCACTTTGGAAAGTTGCTTTTGAATCCTTTTCTACAGTACATACCAAATATCACAACCCATCATGTAAACACATTCTACTCATCCCACGCCCAACCACACAGGTCTTTCTCTCATTATCCTCACTGTCTCTTCTGGTTACTAACCATCCTCTCGATTGAAATAGTTCTCCCTTATTAACTTTGTCAGAAACTCTCATAATTGTGAGCAGCTTCTCTAGACTTTCTACGTGACAGTTGTTGCTCAGTGTGTAGTGCACCAAGTGTAGTGGGAGGGAAAGGACAAAGAAGATTTTATGTAGCACATCACTGGCACATCATTCTAAATATGTTAATACATTTAATATGACCTGCCTTTTTGCCTCAAGTCAGAAATATCCATACAATACATGGGTTTGAAAGGCTTGTTAAAAAAGCCTACTTGTAGTTCAGCAGGAATAATAACACACTCATCACTTACCATGTGGGTTAATAACTAAATCTGAAATGCTGATGTCTTCATAGTCACTCTTACCAAATTTTCTAAATGAAAGGATCCAATATACTTTTGAAGTACATATGGTGAATGTAAAATCATTAAAATGCTAATCAGCAGCATTAGAGAGCTCATATTAAATTCCTTTTGCCTGAAATTATGCTGTGGGTAATCACACATGAAAACATTCACCTGAAATTGTTTCCTTATAACATATTTATTTTAATTAGGTTCATTCTGCCAACAATGATATAAGATAAATAAATTCAAGAAAATATACCAAACCATTCAAACATGATTGCAGTGTTGAAAATGTATCTGGGTTCATTGGTGGTCATGTTTTACTGCTCAATGAAAGATCATGAGTTTAACCATAATTTTTTTGCAAAACTTCAAAAGGCTATAGAGTTGAGGGATTCCTGTTTCATATGTAATTTTTAAAAATGATCTTAGTCAAACACAGTGTGCTTATTTACGGGTCAGTTGGAAGGGTAAGTAAAAGAATAATGTTACACAGTAGTTAAACAGATATGTTTCAGATGACCCTCACTTCAGTTTTAAATCTCAACATGCATGCAATTAAAAATCTGGTGCCAGATATTCTTGAGACTTGTCTGAGAAGCTGGTGAGGGTGGGAGTGGCCTAACCAAATACCCTCATAATACATATATGGAGATCATTCTGCGCATCACGCAAAAGTAAGTTTTGAAAGACAGATCCCACAGCCCTATGAAGTTTTCCTTTTCCAGTTCATATCTGTTATATGGGTATGCCCGCTCACAACACTGTATGATGAAGGTTTCTGCCACCATCCTCTTTAAGGACCTGCTTTGTCTAGTTGGGTTGAGGAAAACGACTACCTGATCGAACTAGAAGCGTTTTTTGTTGTTGCGAAGAGACATAATTTATTGCAAGTTAGTAACTAGCTACGTTGTTATGATGGACATTGTTACAAAGACTTGTGTTGTCCATGCTTTGGACACTTGATCAGTTTATGTATTAAAAACACTTTAGCCAAACACTCTTGTAGATGAGGTGGACAAAGGGACATAAAATTTGATTTGCGATTCAATTTGCTTTTATTAACAAACAATTCCTTATTGAAAACACCATGTGAACACTTCTCAAATTCCCAGAATATTTATTCTCTATCAAGTTCTATCAATCTGAGAAAGGATATTGCCCTCAATGATTTACTTGTTTGAGCAGGGCTGTTAGAATCTCCTTCTTCTCTGATGTAGGTGAGGATCTCTTCCACAAAGATGGGACTCACAGATCAGGGCAGAACTTCTCCTGGGCCTTCTTGGGTTGCCTCACAGTCTTCTGCCATAAGTTTTTCTGTGAGTCTTCGCTGAGAATCTTCACTGAGAGAGTGTCTTCCAGGTGTGTGTTTTTATCCCCCTTGCCCCGGACCTTCTCGAATGTTCTGTGGTCTTTGGCCAATGGGGTCATGAGTGGGGTTCAAAGCATCCAATGGGGTCACACCAACACCCTTCACTGTTGCTGTGCCGGGGAGGTGTAAAATGCATATCCTCAGGCACTGGCTGGAAGTCAAGGTGGCAGAAAGTCTGATCACTACTTCTTCAATACACAGCTCTGGGACTGGTTGTAGCTGGTTCCCCCTGAACCTTTGTGACCTCTTTGATCTTGGTTTTCACTGTTCTCTGTAGCCAAAAGGTGCTGGCTGCTGTTTAATTTAGTTTGGAGAATTTTCTGTCAGGCCCAATTTCTCTGGCTATGAGTCCATTTAGAATGTGCAAATTTGGGCCCATTGTTGCTTGACCACCCTTGGAATAAAACTGGGTATCAGGCCTCACTCCTTAAGGATCCTAAGCTGTTCTGTCCACAAGTTGATATGACATCATCATAGCGAGTGGCGCTTATGGCAGCCTTCATTATCAACCCTTTTGAAAGTTGCTTTTGAATCCTTTTCTACAGTACATTCAGAATATCACAACTCATCATGTAAACAGATTCTACTCATCCCACCCCCAAACACCCAAGTCTTTCTCTTATTATCCTAACTCTGTCTCTTCTGGTTAACAACCATCCTGTCAATTGAAATAGTTCTCCCTTATTAACTGTGTCAGAAACTCTCATAATTGTGAGCAGCTTCTCTAGACTTTCTGCATAACAGCTGTTGCGCAGCATGTGGACAATTCTTTTTCTGAAGAAGGATCCAGACCCGAAATATCAGCTTTCCTGCTCCTCTGATGCTGCCAGGCCTGCTGTGTTCATCCAGCTCCATACCTTGTTATCTTTTTCTAAAGCTGTGGATCATGTGGGTTTTATCTTATCATATGTCCTGTTGTTTTCAATGATTTGTCTACTGTGAGCCCCCAGGTTTCCCTGGTTCTTCATGTGCATTCCCTTTAAAGTTATACCATTTCTCTTATATTCTTCTCCTTATTCATCCTGTCAAAATGCATCACTTGACATCTCTCTACTAAATTACCCCATGGATCTACCCATTTCACCAATCTGTCTGTTTTTCTGAAGTTTGCTATTGTATTCCTCACTCTTTACTCTAATTCCAAGTTGTGCATTATCTAAACAATCTGAAATTACAAACCTGTTCTTGAGCTCAAGACATTTGGACATATATTAAAACATGTAACCATATGACCGGGCCTTGATGTCACCAATATATACTTCAATCCAGTCAGAGAAACAACTGCTCATCTCGACAACATATAACCCCTATGTTCCACAGCCTTCAAACTGGGGCTTCCTCATTTTTCAGAAAAGTTATATATATATATATATATGAGCTACATTATCTTCATCAAACATTTCCTTTCATTAGTCTAAGAAGTCAATTCAGTCTGTTTGACACAACTTGCCAGATGGTTAGTTTAGAACATTATTTATTCACATACAGTTTGTTTGAGCACAAAACAGTTCAAAGGTCCATTCAGAAATTTTGCTTAGGTTGAGTTAATGGTTTAATATGCTGCTATGATTTAATTTTATGCTTTTTTTCTGCAATTCAGATGAAAGAACTTGCATTGAAATAGTGCCTTTCATGATTTCTATGTCCAAAACCTCTTCACTGTTCAGAATTTTGTCTTGTAAAGTAGTTACTTGTTGATTTATGCAAATACAATATTTCATTTGTGCACAGCAATGTTTCCAAATTAACAATGACCTGAAAGACAGGGTCATCTGTTTGTAATGGTGCTGTCCAAGTAGTAAATGTCAACCAAGGCACTGGGAGAATTGTCCTGCTTGTGCTTCAAATAGTTTATTGGGATCTTTTATGTCTAACTAAAAAGGCTGACTCGGCCTCATTTAGAACTTCTCATCTAAAATTTGGCACTTTATAACACTGTGGAATAAGGCAATGCTCAGCACTCTCCACCTCGATCTTGCTTTCCTTTTTTGAGTAGCTGCTCAAGCCAAACTCACTGTCTAAAGTTTGGTCTAATATCTTCTTATTTATCATGGCCTCAGATTTAAGTCCTGAAGTAGGAATCTTGAAGAACGCTACATAAATGCATTTGCTACTGTTCCTCCACTAAAGTCTAGATGACCTGAGCTTTTGACCATCTGACATGGAGGTGGACCTCTTCCACTGTAATTAGCCAAGTGGCTAATTTCCTTCTCCCAGCCATCTAAAGTGAATTCTGAACTGATCCCATGAAAAAAAAACAATTTTCATAATTTGTTCTTTTTGCTTACATTGCCATGCACAGGGCCCACAAAATTGATTGGAGGTATGATTTCCTGAAGTGTTCTACCACGTTTATTTGCAGTCTGTATCAGGCAAATAAGATATATTGACTGTCAGATTTTATTAATACGGTTGTGTGACAGTACTATAAAGATTCATAAATGGTGGTGTAGTGGCAATGTTATTTTACTAGTAATCTGGAATTCCAGGCTAATAATCTGGTAAGAGATAGTAGGAACTGCAGATGCTGGAGAATCTGAGATAACAAGGTGTAGAGCTAGATGAACACAGCAGGTCAAGCAGCATCAGAGGAGCAGGAAGGCTGATGTTTTGGGCCTAGACCCTTCTTCAGGAATGGGAGAGGGGAAGGGGGTTCTGAAATAAATAGGGAGAGAGGGGGAGGCAGATAGAAGATGGATAGAGGAGAAGATAGGTGGAGAGGAGACAGACAGGTCAAAGAGGCGGGGATGGAGCCAGTAAAGGTGAGTGTAGGTGGGGAGGTAGGGAGGAGATAGGTCAGTCCAGGGAGGACGGACAGGTCAAGGGGGTGGGATGAGGTTAGTAGGTAGGAGATGGAGGTGCAGGTTGAGGTGGGAGGAGGGGATAAGTGGGAGGAAGGACAGGTTAGGGAGGTGAGGACGAGCTGGGCTGGTTTTGGGATGCGGTAGGGGGAGGGGAGATTTTGAAGCTTGTGAAGTCCACTTTGATACCATTGGGCTGCAGGGTTCCCAAGCGGAATATGAGTTGCCGTTCCTGCAAAGGTTGCGGTCCCCACCACCAAAGACATTTTTCCCTCCCCACCCTTATCTGCTTTCCGGAGGGACCACTCTCTCCGTGAGTCCCTTGTCCGCTCCACACTCCCCTTCAGCCCCACCTCACCCGGCACTTTTCCCTGCAACCGCAGGAAGTGCTACACCTGCCTCTACACCTCCCCCCTCACCCCCATCCCAGGCCCCAAGAAGACTTTCCACATCAAGCAGATGTTCACCTGCACATCTGTTAATGTGGTGTACTGCATCCGCTGTTCCTGTTGTGGCCTCCTCTACATCAGGGAAACCAAGCGGAGGCTTGGGGACTGCTTTGCAGAACACCTACGCTCGGTTCGCACTAAACAACTGCACATCTCAGTCACGAACCGTTTCAACTCCCCCTCCCATTCCGCAGATGACATGTCCATCCTGGGCCTCCTGCAGTGCCACAACGATGCTGCCCGAAGGTTGCAGGAACAGCAACTCATATTCCACTTGGGAACCCTGCAGCCCAATGGTATCAATGTGGACTTCACAAGCTTCAAAATCTCCCCTCCCCCTACCGCATCCCAAAACCAGCCCAGCTCGTCTCCACCTCCCTAACCTGTCCTTCCTCCCACCTATCCCTTCCTCCCACCTCAAGCCCCACCCCCATCTCCTACCTACTAACCTCATCCCGCCCCCTTGACCTGTCCGTCCTCCCTGGACTGACCTATCTCCTCCCTAACTCCCCACCTACACTCACCTTTACTGGCTCCATCCCCGCCTCTTTGACCTGTCTGTCTCCTCTCCACCTATCTTCTCCTCTATCCATCTTCTATCCGCCTCCCCCTCTCTCCCTATTTATTTCAGAACCCCCTTCCCCTCCCCCATTCCTGAAGAAGGGTCTAGGCCCAAAACATCAGCCTTCCTGCTCCTCTGATGCTGCTTGACCTGCTGTGTTCATCCAGCTCTACACCTTTTTATCTCTAATAATCTGGGAATATAGGTTCAGATGGTGAAATTTGAATTTAATAGAAGTCTGAAATTAAACACTAGCCTAAAAGTGACCATGTAATCACTACAGATTGAGATATATAAAATCTGGTTCACTAATGTTCCATAGGGAAGGAAACCAACTATCCTTGACAACAAGGTGCAGGGCTGGATGAACACAGCAGGCCAAGCAGCATCATAGGAGCAGAGAGGCTGACGTTTCGGGCCTAGACCCTTCATCAGAAAAGGGGGAGGGGAAGGGGGTTTTGAAATAAATAGGGAGAGAGTTGGAGGCGGAGAGGAAACAAACAGGTCGAAGAGGCGGGGATGGGGCCAGGAAAGGTGAGTGTAGGTAGGGAGTTAGGAAGGAGATAGGTCAGTCCAGGGAGGACGGACAGGTCAAGGGGGCGGGATGAGGTTGGTCGGTAGGAGATGGAGGTGCGGCTTGGGGTGGGAGGAGGGGATAGGTGGGAGGAAGAACAGGTTAGGGAGGCAGGGACGAGTTGGACTGGTTTTGGGATGCGGTGGGGGGAGGGGAGATTTTGAAACTTGTGAAATCCACATTGATACCATTGGGCTGCAGGGTTCCCAAGCGGAATGAGTTGCTGTTCCTGCAACCTTCGGGTGGCATCGTTGTGGCACTGCAGGAGGCCCAGGATGGACATGTCGTCTGAGGAATGGGAGGGGGAGTTGAAATGGTTCGCGACTGGGAGGTGCAGTTGTTTGTTGCGAACCGAGCGTAGGTGTTCTGCAAAGCGGTCCCCGAGTCTCCGCTTGGTTTCCCCGATGTAGAGGAAGCCACACCGGGTAAAGACAAACTATTTTTTGCTCCTTTACATAATAAAAGTTAGTGTTTAAAATCTTACAAATAGATAATACTTGCATGCAACATACAAAAAATTTCTCTGGACATTTCCTGGTTATTTACACAATATTTAACAGAATTTGTACAAAGAATGCTCTCAAAATATTAGCTGACACATTAAATTATCCCTTCAATTCTCACCAGAATGGTTGAAAAATCTAAACACTACAGAGAAAGCAGCCCAATAAATATCATATTCTATACAATTTAAAGAAGCAGCTTATGTTTACAAATAAAATTGTCAATACAATAATGTTTTATTTTACTGAAGTTGACAAATAGCACAGAATACAAAGACAGATAGCAAAAGTTTCTATAAATATATAAAACAAAAAAGAGTGGCTAGAGTAAACGTTGGCCCTTTAGAGGATGAGAAGGGGAATTTAGTTATGGAATATGATGAAATGGCCAAGGCATCGAACAGGTATTTTGTATCGGTCTTCACGGTGGAGGACACTAATAACATGCCAGTAATTGACAAAGAGACGAAGGTAGGTGAGGACCTAGAAACAATCATTATTACGGAAGAGGTAGTGTTGGGCAAGCTAATGGAGCTAAGGATTGATAAGTCTCCTGGCCCTGATGGAATGCATCCCAGGGTCCTAAAGGAGATGGCAGGAGAAATAGCAGATGCACTGGCGGTAATTTTCCAAAATTTGCTGGACTCTGGGGCAGTCCCAGCAGATTGGAAAACAGCAAATGTGACGCCACTGTTTAAAAAGGGAAGTAGATGAAAGATGGGGAATTATAGACCGGTTAGCTTAACCTCTGTAGTGGGGAAGATGCTTGAGTCTATTATCAAGGAAGAAATAGCAAGGCATCTTGATAGAAATTGTTCCGTTGGGCAGACGCAGCATGGTTTCATGAAGGGCAGGTCATGCTTAACAAATCTTTTGGAATTCTATGAAGACATTACGAGCAAGGTGGACAATGGGGACCCAGTGGATGTGGTGTACCTAGATTTCTGAAAGGCCTTCGACAAGGTGCCGCACAAGAGGCTACTGTATAAGATACGGATGCATGGCGTTAAGGGTAAAGTATTAGCATAGACAGAGGATTGGTTGACTAACGAAGCAAAGAGTGGGGATAAATGAGTGCTATTCTAGCTGGCAGTCAGTGACTAGTGGTGTGCCTCAGGGATCGGTGTTGGGACCGCAATTATTTACAATTTATATAGATGATTTGGAGTTGGGGACCACGTGTAGGGTGTCAAAGTTTGCAGATGACACTAAGATGAGTGGCAGAGCAAAGTGTGCAGAGGACTGTGAAACTTTACAGAGGAACATAGATACATTGAGTGAGTGGGCAAAGGTCTGGCAGATGGAATACAATGTAAATAAATGTGAAGTCATACATTTCAGTAGGGATAATAGTAAAAAGGATTATTACTTGAATGGTAAAAAGTTGCAGCATGCTGCTATGCAGAGGGACCTGGGTGT
>NW_025971800.1:0-10252 GCF_021869965.1 Rhincodon typus
AACCAAAAAAGAATCCCCCTCGTCCTCACGTACCACCCCACCAACCTCCGGATCCAACGCATCATCCTCCGACACTTCCGCCATCTGCAATCCGACCCCACCACCAAAGACATCTTTCCCTCCCCACCTTTATCTGCTTTCCGGAGGGACAACTCTCTCCGTGACTCCCTCGTCCGCTCCACACTCCCCTCCAGCTCCACCACACCCGGCACTTTTCCCTGCAACCGCAGGAAGTGCTACACCTGCCCCCATACCTCCTCCCTCACCCCCATCCCAGGCCCCAAGAAGACTTTCCACATCAAGCAGATGTTCACCTGCACATCTGCCAATGTGGTATACTGCATCCGCTGTACCCGGTGTGGCTTCCTCTACATCGGGGAAACCAAGCGGAGACTCGGGGACCGCTTTGCAGAACACTTACGCTCGGTTCGCAACAAACAACTGCACCTCCCGGTCGCGAACCATTTCAACTCCCCCTCCCATTCCTCAGACGACATGTCCATCCTGGGCCTCCTGCAGTGCCACAACGATGCCACCCGAAGGTTGCAGGAACAGCAACTCATATTCCGCTTGGGAACCCTGCAGCCCAATGGTATCAATGTGGATTTCACAAGTTTCAAAATCTCCCCTCCCCCCACCGCATCCCAAAACCAGTCCAGCTCGTCCCTGCCTCCCTAACCTGTTCTTCCTCCCACCTATCCCCTCCTCCCACCTCAAGCCGCACCTCCATCTCCTACCGACCAACCTCATCCCGCCCCCTTGACCTGTCCGTCCTCCCTGGACTGACCTATCCCCTTCCTAACTCCCTACCTACACTCACCTTTCCTGGCCCCATCCCCGCCTCTTCGACCTGTTTGTTTCCTCTCCACCTATCCTCTCCTCTATCCCTCTTCTATCCGCCTCCCACTCTCTCCCTATTTATTTCAAAACCCCCTTCCCCTCCCCCTTTTCTGATGAAGGGTCTAGGCCCGAAACGTCAGCCTCTCTGCTCCTATGATGCTGCTTGGCCTGCTGTGTTCATCCAGCCCTGCACCTTGTTGTCTCGGATTCTCCAGCATCTGCAGTTCCTACTATCTCTGACACCATGTTGATGAGATTTGATTATGACACAATTTTTTAAAAAATGTGTTTTGTACAAAAAATCTCCACGATTAAAACTTGGAGGAATGAGATTCTACATTTGTAATGGTTAATTTTCCATCCCGGAAGGACCGGCAGTGATTGACCCATTGCCATTATTCCTATGACTCTACATTGCTTGAAACTGAAGGTTTTGCACAATTACAGTTTCTGCCACTAATTTGTTAAACGTGGAATCTACCTCAGTTATTAGCTCCATGTTGCTGCTCATTCACAAAGCAGGAACTGTTTATGCCAGGAACTGTGCCTTTTCCAATGAACTGACTTAATAGAGCACAATGTATTTAACCTATGACCTAATTGAGCTGGAACTTCACTGTTGTAGGTTTCTGCATCAGGATCCCTCGACCCTCTGATTGTGACACAGATGCACAACAGTCTGAGTGCAACAGGTAAAAACTGCTCTGATTATCACTGGTTTATCAAACCTCAGGTCAGAAATTCACTGATGAGACATCATAGATTTATGTAGGAGAAAACAGATCCACTTAAAATGAGAACTAGGTATCTTGTGTTCTAACTGGACAAAGATTGCGAGGATGATAAATATTTCTGGCTCAGCTGTAAACAATATTCTTCAGTCATCAAACTGTGGGTAACCAATTTCCCTGTTGGTGTCCTCCTGTCTTGAGCAAGGGAGTTACTTTATTGTTTGGGTACAGATGCTGCGGAATAAGAGAAAAATGCGATCTGCTAACTAGGACAGGGAGGTGAAACTGAAACCCGTTACAGTCATCAGGGAAATGGTACTGAGCGAATTACCAGAACTAAAGGCTGACAAGTCCCACATCTTGTTGGACGTGGGTCTAAAAGATGTGACTGCTGAGAGATAGTATGCATTGGTTTCAATTTTACAAAGTACCCCAAATTATGTGAGTTCCATCAGGTTGGAAAATAGTGAACGTGTCTCGTTCTGACCTTTGACAGCAGACTCAAAGTGGGAAACTGCAGACCAGTTAACTGAAAATTTATCATGGGGGGGAAAATGGTGGAATGCATTAAGGTGGTTATAAGCAAGGCACTTAGAAAATCAATATGCAATCAGGCAAAATTAACATAGTTTTGTGAAAGAAAGCCACATTTGACTAACTTTGATAGCTACTTCCTCAAATAACTAATAATGTGCACAAAGGGGAACCTGTAAATGTAGTATAGGTGAATTTTCAGAAGATGTATGACCAGGTGCCAATTCAAAGGTTACTGCAGAATACAAATTTAATGTGTAGGGATTAATATATTAGCATGGATAGAAGGATAATTAGTTAAGAGGAAACAGTTGGCATAAATGGATCATCTTTAGGTTTAGAAGAGGTAGCCATTGGAATGCCTTGGGGATCAGTGCTAGGACTTTGACTTGTCACATTCAGTGACTTGGATGAAGAGATGTTGCAAATCAGTTACACCCTATTGACAACTCACTCTCCTATTTATATCTATTTGTAGACTCTTTCATTTGTGGGCAAAAGATGGCAGATGGGGTATAATGTGAGAAAATGTGAACTCGGCCACTTTGTCAGAAAGAATAGAAAAGCAGCATATTATTTAAATGGAAAGAGATTGCAAAACTCTGAACAGAGGGATCTAGGTGTCCTGGTACTTGAATTGCAAATAAAAAATGTATGTAGGCATGTCAAGTGATTAGGAAAACAAATGGAATGTTGTAATTTATTACAAGGGGAATGGCTATATGGAATGTTTTGCTACAATCATACAGGTATTGGTGAGACCACATCTGGCGCATTCTGTACAGCTTCTCTCCTCTCCTTTTACTTAAGAGAGGATATAAATGCAAGAGAAGAACTTAGACAAGGTTGACTCCCCTCTCTCCTGGAATGAGGGGTTATTCTATGAGGAAATTTTGGTACTGTATCCATTGGGATTTAGAAGAATGAGAGTTTATTTTATGGAAACACAGGATCCTGAGGGGACTTGACAGTATAGATGCTAGAAGGAAGTTTCCCATTATGGGAGAGACTAGAACTAAGGGACACTGTTCAAAAAGGAATCTCTTATTTGTGACAGAGGCACTTTTTCTGAGGTTGACATTCTGTGGAAGATGCAAGGTTGTTCTATATTTTAAGGCGGAGTTAGATTCTTGATTACAAGGGAGTCCAAGGTTATTGGGATAGGCAGGAGTGTGGAGTTGAGGCCATAATCAGATGAACCATGATCTTTACAGATGGCAGAGTAGGCTAAAGGGACCAAATGGCCTACTCCTGCTCATAATTTGCATGTTTATATGTAACAGAGAAGATTATGCTCCCTGACATTCAGTTTTCAAATAGAGGGTGATTCTATGGGTTTTTCTCCCCCACCCCACCCCGCTCCTCCCAGCAGTTTCTTCTAGTTTATCCAGCAGACCATCATCACCAGTTACCGCATCCACTGGGAATGTCCACACCTCACTGAGCAGTCAGACTGGGCTCAGCACCACTCCAAGGTAAGGAGCTGCACAGTTGAAGAATTGTTAATATAGGAAATGGGAGTTGGAAAAGCATTTGGTCCTTTGGCCAGCTCTGCCAGTCTTAAAATTGTGGCTGGATTTCCACCTCCACTCCATCCTCCTACACTATCTCCATATCTCTTTAACACAAAAACTTGTCAACTTTCACTTGAATGTGTTTTAACGTGGTGAGCTTCAGAAATACAAAGACTCTCAATCCTTTCAATGAAGACATTTCTTCTCCTGAGTTCTAAATGCCTGTCCCTTACTCTAAGACAATGATATTGTTGAAGATTCCCCAGTCATGAAAATATCTTTCTCTGCAGCCTAGTGAGATCAGCCCCTTTGAATTTTGTTTTGATGAGATCAATTTTCACTTTTCCTTTAGGGAAAATAGGCTACTGTTCTATACCTTAAACCTTTCACAACTGACCTCCACCTCTTTCCCCCCAAAAGGGTGGCACTTTTGTAAAACAAACAAGCTGGGAGCAATGATTTTAGAAATGTCCCTAATGACTTGAAAAGTCAGTGTGTGCTTTGTTGTGCTGTTACTGTGATTGCACACAATACATGCAATTGCCTTAGCTTCTCGAAGGTGTAAACCTATGACTGTACCACCCAGCCATTCTAATTACCTCAACCATATAGAATCATAGTTTTTCAAGGATGTAACTAGTAGAATTGATAAGGGGAAGCCAGTGAATGTGGTTTACTTGGACTTTTCAGAAGACTTTTAATAAGGTCCCACATAAGAAATTAGCATGCAAAATTGAAGTAGAATAGCAATTTATTGCCACTTATGTAAGAAAATACAGCGAGATGTGTATAAGTCGTCACAATTTGGCACCATTTTAGTTACAGAAATTTTAAAAAGAAATAATTGAGACAAAGTTAGGACAAAGTTCATCTTTTGTTCCCTCCACGGCTTCTGGGTTTCTGGAGTGACGACAAAGATGCCACTGTTGAAGCTGCCCATGAGGTCGCCAAAGCAAGGATTTCCTGACTGGAACCACTATGCTGCCACTGCTAAAGCCCCTGCATTGCTGCCATAGCAAGGAGGGATAGAATGGATCCACCACGTCACCGATACCAAAGCCGTCGCTACTTTAGTCGCTGGCCAAAGCTGCCACATTGCCGCCGTATCCATGAGGAATGAACCAGAACCACATGCTGCCACTACTACCGCCACCGCAGGAGCAACAGACCAGACCCACTGACAGTGAAGCCTTTGATAAAGCTGCAGCTAAGATGGCCACCAAGAACAGACATCTGGATCCATCACGCTGGCGCTGACACAGGCCCTCGCAATTGCCACCTTCCACTGCTGAAAATTAGAAAAGGTGAGCATTGATACAAAAGAAAAATGAAGAAACAAAATGGAAAAATAAAACCAAAGAAGAATATGGCAGGCCAGGTGAGTGGGAGAGTATGGACATAGAGCTCAAACACTTCCTACCCTGCCACTGTCACCATCAAACCAGGAGGGGATGGGAGTGAGATGGCTGTCATTGTTGACTGTTGCTTAAGTGCATGAAATTAGGAGTAGTGTACTGACATGGATAGAGAACTGGTTGGTATACAGGAAGCAGGAATAAACAAGCCTGTTTCCAAGTGGCAGCCAGTGACTAATGGGGTACTGCAGGGATCAGTGCTTTGGACCCCAGAAATTCCCAATATATATGAATGCCATGAAGGAACTAAAATAATATCTCGCAAATTTTCGGATGACCCAGAAATGGGTGGGCTGGTGAACTGTGAGCAGGATGGAGATGCTTCAGTGTGGTTTGGACATGCTGAGCAAGTGGGCAAATGTGTGGCAGCTGCAGTATAATGTGAATAAATGTGAGGTTATTCACATTGGAAGGAGAAAAAAACAGGAAGATGGATTACTATCTGAATGGCAAATGGAAAGGGGAGGTGCAGTGAGATCTAGGTGTCCTTGTGCACTGGATGCTAAAAATAAGTATGCAGATGCAGCAGGTGGTGAAGAAGGCAAAATGTTACTTTGGCCTTCATAGTGAGAAAAATTTGAGTGCAGGAGCAGGGATGTCTTGCTGCAGTTGTATAGGGCCTTGATGAGACCGCACCCTGGAGTATTGTGTGCAGTTTTGATCTCCTGATCTGAGAAAGGATGTTCTGCCTACATACGGAGTGCAATGAAAGCTTACTAAACCAAAAGAACTGCAGATGCTGTAAATCAGGAACAAAAACAGAAGTTGCTGGAAAAGCTCAGTGGGTTTGGCAGCAACTGAAGAAAACATCAGAGTTAATGTTTTCGGTCCAGTGAGCGTTCCTCAGATGTTTTTGTTGTTGATGGTCTGTCGTAGTAGGACTGATGTATGAACACAACTGGATTAGTTAGGACCATATTCAGTGGAGCTTAGAAGAATGAGGGGGTGGATCCTTAGAAACCTATAAATTCCAACATGAACAGACAAGGTAAATGCAGGAAGGAAGTTCCTGACAATCAGGAGTCCAGAACCAGGGATCCCAGTCTAAGGATATGGGATAGATCATTTAGGACAGAGCTTAGGAGAAATTTCTTCATCCAGAAATTGGTAAGCCCATGGAATTCTCTACCATAGAAACTGGTTGAGGTCAAAACATTAAATGTTTTCAGGAAGGTGTTTATTAGCTTTTCGGGCTAAAGGGGATCAGAGAATATGGGGAGAAAATTAGAATAGGGTATGGATTGGATGATCAGCTATAATCACATTGAATGGCAGAGCAGGCTCGAGGGGCTGAATGGTCTCCTCCTGTTTTTGTGGTGGGAGGGATAGTTCTCTCAGATTATGGATGATCTCTGCAGATTCCCCTTTATTAACTAGCTTCCAGATCCTATGGTAACATGCAGCACAGATCTCCATTATAAACAGCTTATTTATTTTGTTTTCCAGCTCACGTTTCTGGTGGAATGGTACCTCATTCTTGCACTGAGGATTGAACATTCTGACTCCATCTCATCAGGACCCTTTTTTTATTTATTTTTAGCCTTCGACTTTCTACCATGTCCAGTGTCCAGTCATTCAGTGAGGAATGTTTGGACCAAACCTACACACAACAAACCATCTTTTATACCAGAGTTTTAGAAAGAGTTTTATGAAGAGAAGGCAAAGCAATTAGTGCTAATTCTCCACTGGATTCATCAATGTGCTGTCTTTTTCCTGATCCAATCCAATGGACTATCAAAACTGTCACCATCTGCTATTATTATCTAGTAACAATTTTTTGTATGGGCCTAAACCTGCATTTCATGTAACATTAGGAAGTGTTTAAGGAACTCCAACTAAATGAGATGAACTCCATTTTACTTAAATTAGGATTTAATATTGTATGCATCACTGCCTTTGCCTTTGTATTTGATGTGATTGGTTTAGCTCCATCTGTGCTAATAAAGTACACCAGGGAGGACAGTGATCACAGAATAAATGAATTAAGTTTGAAAATTGGGTCTAGGGTTTTTATGTTAAACCTAGATCTTTGAATTCTATATAAAGCTAAATATTAATTATCAAATAGTCTCAGCATAAGGAACCCTCTCACCATTATAAACACGAAGGATTCTGCTTACCTTCCGAGGCTGTAATCACAGCAGTTAATGTCCCATCCAGGCTGTATCCACCTCTTTCCCTCTGGCCTAGACAGTTGCCCTAGAATTATCATGTGCCACTGTTTCCTAGCCCGTAGAACATGTAATAAACTAGTAGCATCATGAGGGTGGATGAAATTCTTCTAATCATTTATCTAACCCCTACAAGATAAAACCACAGCTATTATCCTGGCTTTGATTTGCAAGGTCTGCTTGTTGAATTTATTCCACTGCATGTTGTGTTATCCACTTTGACTGACTTTTTAAATTGAAATTGTTGGAAATATTCCCCAGTTCTACATTTTTTTTTTGTTTTTCTTTTAGAAAAGTAAATATTAGATTTACCTGACTCATTTAATTGTGTTTTTAAAAAAGACTCTTCTGTTCCTGCTGCAATCACATCAATGCTCAATTTTAAAAATATATGTATTGCTACAGTGTCCACCTAGTGAAAGTGATTATATTTATCATGACTAGGTCTTTTTGAAGTGTTTCTGCATCCTTTGAATCTTGTTCTTTATGAAGTGGCCTTTTTCAATAAATGTGTATATCTTATATGAAGTTATTACTTGCTTTCAGGAAGTGAAGAATTACCGATGGTGTATGGTACAATAGCATGTACCATGAATAATTGTTTCATTTATGCCATTTTTATGTTCTGTGGTTGAGGATAGTTGTAAATAGATGAACTTGATTGGGGAAACACATTATTACTCAACAAATCCTGTGCCACAGAGATGTACCACTCTGAAATAGAATGCAAGCAAAACAAAAATCAGTTCCCAAACTTGTTACAATGGGGTCCACAGAGGCAACAATCCTCTTTTCAATGGTAACAGGGATGGGGTCAGGAGTGTGGGAGAAACATGGGGTTTTATTTCCACTCCCTCCTTTCAAACTTTAGGAAGTCCTGCCTTTCCTTCACTGCCTGGATAGTTAGGGACTGAAGGGAGTAGGCTGTTAGACAGTTCCTCTCTGGCCATAAAATGGGAGAATGTTACTGCTTTAGCCAGTGATGGATTTGGTTTCTCCAAGTGCAGCTATCATTGCATTGGTGTCATTTCTAAATCACTCACCAATCCGTGCTATGAACTTTGAAGCACAGTAGAAATTAGGCCAGTGGGCTGAACAGATTTTAAAAACAAAAGCAAATTGAAATGCTCCTGGATCCTGGAACAGGTTGGGTCAAGTCTCAGAAACAAAACCAGTCCTGAGTGCCTGAAGTTTCGGATGATCTGTGATAGTGAGGGGAGTGGAAATAACCAGAATTGAGTGTGCACCAGAGTGTGGCCTATTTTCAGGGGAAGGGTTTATGCGGCAGCTTCACCAACTGTATAATTAATAAAAACCATACTTAATGGTTCAAATACCAGTTTTCCAATTCCTTCCATAGTTTAATTTATTCTGTTAGGTGATGTTTTGTTAATATTTATGAGATTGTATGTCCTGGGATCGGAACTCCTGACTGAATTTTGTACGTTTCAAAAATAAAGTTTTTAACTAAATCTTTCTGATGAGTTTTCAGTTTCAGCTCTGTCTCTGTGCACTTTCCCATTTTGTAGAAATCTCAGACACCCCCTCCCCCCCCTTGTCAGCCATCTGCAGGGACCATTCCCTCCAGGACACCTAGGTCCACTCCTCCTCCACTCTTGGCACCTTCCTTTGCAACTGCAGAAGGTCTAGCACCTGCCCACTTACTTCCTCTAAGGCCCCAGCCCCACCTTCCATTGTGAAGCAGTGATTTACCTGTACTTCACTCAACCTAATCTAATGTATTCACTGTTCACAATATGGTCTACTGTACAGTGGGAAGATGAAACACAGACTGGGCAATCGCTTTGCAGAACACCTACATTCTGTCTGCAAAAATGACTGCGAGCTTCCTCTTACTTGCTACTTCCACACCACCACCTGTTCCCTGGCCAACACCTCTGTCTCAGGCTTGCTGTGGTGTTCCAGTGAAACTCGGTGCAAGCGGGAGGAACAGCAACGTCTTTTCCACTTGGGGATTCAAGCCCTAAAATTATTGAACTTGATATTGAGGCACCTTCTCCCATGTCCTTACGCCTAGTGTCAAGACTTCACCTGACGAAGGGGCTGTGCTCTGAAAGCTTCAGATTTCAAATAAACCTAAATAAAAACCAAAAAAACTGCAGATGCTGTAAATCAGGAACAGAATCTGAGGAAGGGTCACCGGACCCGAAACATTAGCTCTGTCTTTTCCTTCACAGGTGCTGCCAGACCTGCTGAGCTTTTCCAGCAACTTCTGTTTGTGTTTCAAATAAACCTGTTGGACTATGACCTGGTTCAGAGATAGTAGGAACTGCCGATGCTGGAGAATCTGAGATAACAAGGTGTAGAGCTGGATGAACACAGCAGGTCAGGCAGCATCAAAGGCCTAGGCCCGAAACGTCAGCCTTCCTGCTCCTCTGATGCTTCTCGCCATGCTGTGTTCATCCAGCTCTACACCTTGTTATCTCGCACTATGACCTGAAGTTGTGTGACTTCTGATCTTAACCCTAAACTTACATACCAGGCCTTGTCATCACACGGTCTACTATTACACACAACCCATTGTCAGCTCCTGATAGTCCCCATTAGCAGCTATTCATTCTCCTAGGCTGACCTTTACCCATTCCTTTGTCCAACTGTTTATCTCCTTGGGCTATATCTCCACCTATGGTTTACTCCTCACCCCCTACCCCTAGCTTCTGTATAAAAACCATCCTTTTCCCCCACTACCATCAGTTCTGAGGAAGGGTCACTGAACCCAAAACGTTAACTCTTTCTCTCCACTGTGGGTGCAAGACCTAATTCCTGTTGATTCCTCTCTCGCCCGCAGTCCCGGCCAGTACCGGCCGATGGCGCTGCTGCTGGAGCCCGCAGTCCCGGCCAGTACCGGCCGATGGCGCTGCTGCTGGAGCCCGCAGTCCCGGCCAGTACCGGCCGATGGCGCTGCTGCTGGAGGCTGCGGGCTGCGAACGGCCGCACGAGCTGAGAGACCGGGCTGTGGGAACCGGAGACCGGGAGCGGGGCGTGTGGCCGAGGGTGAGTTTGTTCCCGGGGGAGGGCGGCCATTG
>NW_025971801.1:0-10251 GCF_021869965.1 Rhincodon typus
CCTTCCTATTTTGTTAGTCAGTGCCTGATTAAGGGACCAGACACTGGGAAGGTGAGGGGATGGGGTTTTGAGCACAGCTCCCTGCCTTTTCTTCTGATCCCTATTCCCTCCTTGCTTACCTGTGGCCTGGATCCCATGTTAACAGTGAATGGAGAGCTCCCCGCCTCCAAATATTCTGGATCCTAAATCTCAGGAAAAACCTGATGTTGCTGGTTAAGTAGCTGATGGACATTTAATTCCAGCATGCCTTTCACTGCAGAGAGCTGTAGACCCCCATTGATTGTACTGACACAGACTCAACTGTAGTTGCCAACAATAAGTTTCACCCATCATTTCCATCTTCGGAAGTTGATAAATATCAGACTGAGTGATTGACGCATATTCTACAACCTGGCTAAAAACACAAGTTTTTAATCTGCAGAAAATATCCTCACTTGTACATTAAGGCAATTTATGTATTTGGGCTTGAGAGCTCCCCCTGCCCTATGTTCGAGTCCCCTCCTATCCTCACTCATCTGTGACTGTAAATTTTGTTACAGTATCCTCAGGGTGATTGCTTTCTGTTGCTGACAAAGGACTTAGCCAGTACCCAATCAGGTTACAAACAATGAGCCCAGCACCTAAGTATCTGATCTTTGGTGATTAAAATGGCATTTATAGTTGTTGACTAAGGTGAGCAATTTTCTCTTGAGTTATACAAGTGACCGAGAGACTGTTCGTACTCAGATTGCAGACAGGTATTCTGGATTTGAGTTTTGTTTAATATTGGTGATGGTGGGAGCTCTATATCTTCTATGTAACGGGTTGAGACTATAAGTTACAGCAAATTGGATTTGGAGTGAATTTGGCCTCATTTGAAATACAATTTTACATCAGTGTTTTCTGAAACCTGGTATACTCTGATCCAGATATGCTCTCTAATGGGATTTGATCCAATAGCTGTAGAAGCTCTTTGTAAACTGTTCAGTACTATTTTTGTAATACCGTGTCTTAGCTCTATAGCAATTCAGTTTTCCAAGATTTTGTACTTTGAATAACCTCTATAATGTCGACATCAAAAATTAGGATTGCTCAAATAACCATAGTGTTAAAATAACAGTTGTGGGATTAATTACCTTTTAAAAACAATTGGAGCAACTGCTTCGTTTGCCAAGATGGCAAATAAGTAACAATGTAAAGTGCAAGTAAGGGGCAGCATCGTGTCTCAGTGGTTAGCTCTGCTGCCTCACAGCACCAGGGACCTGGGTTTGACTCCAGCCTTGGGCAGCTATATGTGTGGAGTTTGCACATTCTCCCTGTGTCCAAGTGGGTTTCCGCTGGCCCGCCCAGTTTCTTCCCACAGTCCAAAGATGTTGGGTTAGGTGGATTGGCCATGTTAAATGCCCAGTAGTGACCAGGGATATGCAGGCTACGTGGGATAGCCATGGGAAATGCGGGGGTTAATAGGGGTGGGTTGGGGAGACGGGTGGTATGTCTTCAGAGGGTCGTTGCAGACGTGATGGGCCAAATAGCCTCCATCTGCACTGTAGATATCACATGATAACTGATCCCTTCAAAAGCTGCACCTGAAGTGTATTTTTTAAAAAACCGTCAAAATCAACACAATGAATTGAAAAAGACTGGAAATTCAGTTCAGAAGTGGGGCCAATCAAAGATTTCTTGAACAAATCAGACAAGATGTTTGTTTTTTAATGGAGCAGCTTTATTTTCTTCCTCAGGCATCTGCCTGATTTATTAAAAAAACACCAACTCAGCAATAAATAGATCAGAGTGTTGCAGTGGGCGGAATTGTCGTGATATGGACTGTAAGGAAATTTGTAGCAGAATCAGATGAGCTGTCCAGCAAGGCCAATCCTGATCTGGGGAGCATCTCACTGCATCTTTTATCCATCTACTGAATGGTCAGGCCAGTTTCTCAATAGGTAGTGCACATTACCAGTTGAGAAGGATTATAGCTTGTTAAATGCCTTATTAATGCTGCAACTCTCCTCATTAATATTCAGCTTCCTGTCATACCAAATATGTTAAATAAGATAGACATTGCAAAATCTCAATGTGGAAGTCAGAGCGGGAACTTGGCGACTACAGCTCACCACTTGCTCCAAAGGGCCTCCATATTGGGTGCTGGCCACCAGCCTCTCAGGGTACGCTCCATGGGCATCAACCACATGCAACCCACATCCATAGACAGTGGCATCTGAGATGTCCTAGCCTCTTAAAACCCTCACGGCACATCTCCAATCTACTTGCAATGTGGCTTATGCATTTCAATGCTACACCTTGAGCTGCACCACCCACTTGCTCTTTTTGGGTTTGCCCCCTCAGCCAGAGATACTAGCCTCGCAGTACTGCTGTATTGCTGTATTTCTGTGCTGTTTAGCGCAGACACAAAGCCTGGAAGTTTGTCCTGATTGTCAGCAAGTCAAGGGAGATGGTCTTCACTCGGGGGGGGTCCCAGCACAGTTAGTCAAGGGCAGCCTCCAATACCAGCCCAAAGGTTTGGAAATGGTCAGTCAGCCACTCAGGCGGTCAGGCTCTGGATGCTCTACACGTTAGGGATGAGGAATTGAATGTTGGGCAGCTGACCGCCATCTTGATTATTTCTGCCTCACTGGGGGCTGTTTTCCTTCTTCTGGAATGAGAAAGAGGCAGGTATTAAAGGAGATGAAACTGGGTGAAACTGCTGTTATTTTTGGTAGAGGTGAGGAGGTGTCCTGAGTGAGTGGGCAGCACAGTGGCATGTGGAGTTGGTGTAGTTGGAGTTGGCTGGGTAGCAGCAATCGAGGAAGATGTTGCAGGCGGTAGTGAGAGTGTTAGAGCATGAACCTTGCTGGGACATGGGTATGGGAACAGAGATCGAGAAAGTCTGAGATATTGGCGAGTAGATCTTTGTACGTCACGGGACCTGACCTCACGTTGACCTTGTCTCAAACCCATGCACGGCCATTTCTGTGGGTTCGACACCAAACTTTGCCCCCTGAAGTAAACTCTCTCTGTTACATAAGAAGGCATGTGGCTGGCATTGGCATTCCTGTTGTCCATTCAACCTCAACCACCACCCACCCCAGCGCCACCCACCCTCCCCGCCCCCCCCCCCGCCCCCCACCACAACCACCACCAAAGCCCAGGGATATCAGGGTTGACCTGGTGCAGGGTCTTCTCCCCATCAGCAACTCTGCTGGAGCTCTCCCTATAGTTGCGTGAGGGATGGTCCCATAATCAAACAGGAACTGGGACAGTTTAGTATTGAGTGAGTGAAGCTGTAGGCTGTTTCTTTAATCCTGCCTTCAACGTTTGGACTGCTCTTCCTGCCAGACCATTGGACAATGGATGGTGTGGAACTGTCTGAACATGCTGAATGCCATTCGACTTTAGGAAATACTCAAATTCCCTGCTGGTAAATGGCGTCTAATTGTCCGTGATCAATACTTCTGGGAGACCGTGTATTGCAAACGATGCTCACAGCTTTTCAGTCGTCATCCCTGAGTTTGCCAAGTGAACTCTATGCACATCCAACCACTTTGAATGGGCATCCACAATGATTAAGAACATTAAGTCCATGAAAGGACCAGCACAGTCGATGTGTAACCATGTCCAGGGTTTACCCGACCATTCCCACGAATTTAGGGGAACTGCTGGCAGTAATTTTTGACCTTGTTGGCACTCTGGGCACTGCCCCACCAACGTGGCTATGTTGGCATTCAATTCTGGCCACCAGACATAACTTCTTGCCAACATTTTCATTTTGGAAACCCTTGGATTCCTCAACGGAGTTCAGCCAATATCTGGCAGTGACCTTTACTCAGGACAATCACTCTTGCTCCCCATAATAATACGCTGACCTCTCCTGTGATCTGGTCTCACTGGGTCCAGAAAGGTTTCAATCCTGGTTGTGATGGCCCATCCATTTCCCCCATCACCACAAGCTGTTTCTGTTTTACCAGGACCAGATCTTTCTGTGTCCAAAGTCTGATATTGTCAGCTGTGACTGGAAGTGTGTCCAGAAAAATTTAAAACCTTTATGGTCTCTTCCAGGGGATGCACCACCAGTGGTGTATCTGCCAGTGGGAGGTGGCACAATGCATCCACATTTGCTACTTGCCCTCCTGGAAGGTGTTCCAACTTGTAATTATTCACACTTAGTATTAGAGCCCACTGCTGAATTCAACCTGAAGCTATGGGTGGCACGGCCTTATCTTCTTTAAGTAGCTCAGCAGGGGTTTGTGGTTCATTACTATTACACATTTATGTCCATAAAGGTATTGTTGGAACTTTCTGACTCCAAACCTTCCTTCTCTATCTGGGTGTATTTACGCTTTGCATTAGCCAAAGTCTTGGATGCATATGCTATTGGGCGTTCCTCTCCATTGGCAATCTATGAGCTGATACAACCCCGATGCTGTACAGGGAGACATTGCATGTCCATACTAGATCTCACTTGGGATCATTGTATGCTTAGAGGATGATAGCTATGGCTTGGCTACATGACCATTTCCAAAGCTGACTCTTTTTTAGGAGTTGATGCAAAGGTGCCAGAATGGAGGCTGGGTTATGTATGAACTTTCTGTAATAATTCACTAGCCCAACGAAAGACCTAAACTCTAGTACAGACATGGGAGCTGGGGCACTTCTGATTGCCCTCACTTTGACTTCTAACGGGTGTAACCTGGTCTTGTCGACTCTGTAGCCCAAGTAGGTCACTTAGGGTGCCTGGAACACCTATTTTTTTCTTTCTAAGACATATGCCTGCCTGGGAGAAATAACAAAGGATTACACCCAAGTTGTCTAAATGCTCCTCTTTGGTCTTCCCTGTTATTAGTGCATCATCTAGATAAACGGCGACCTGGGGTAGACTTTGTAAAATGTTCTCTATCATCCGCTGAAAAATTGCACAGGTCGATGATATCCCAAATGGCAATCTCCTACAAAACTTTATGGGTATTACTCGTAGCATACTCTGGGAATCCTTATTTAACCACAGTTGCAAATACACATGGCTCATGTCCAGCTTTGTGAAGGACAGACCCCCCCCCCCACTCCACTAGGTTTCAGTACCAGTCCTCTATGCAAGAGATTGGATATTTACCCAGCTGCAAAAAGTGGAAAAATGGTTTACCATTTGTTTAAAATTCCCACAAAGGTGTTATGAAGGGGGAGAGGTCGAACCCCTCAGATAATTAAATTGATACAATCTGTTATGACAGAAACACAGATTCCCTTCTAGTAATTAAATCTGAAACGCCCAGAGAAGCTCACCTCACCCTTTGTAATCTGCTAAAAGATTGGTTAAAGGAAAGAAAATCCCTGACCTCCAGTTTATAAGTAACAGGTAACAATTTATTTATTCAACTCTAACAATGAACAAATTAACAGAATTACTAACGAATGGAACAATTTCACCCTCAGTACTAACTATTCCCTAACTGAACTAACTTCTACTGGAATACTGTTCAAATAAACTCAAGTCCAATTTATATAAACCCAATTAATAAGAAAACAATAAATTAAAACTTTATCTCTTGGCACAGACTGTGTTTCCTGGAACTCTCTGCCTTCTCCGTTATGCCACAAACGCCTTTCTTCCTACGATTCTGCTGTCAGGGATGTCTTCCTGTATAATTTCTTCGGTGAGGACTTTGAGGTTAAATGCTGTGGTATGTTTGGGGTAGTAAGAACAGCAGATGCTGGAGTCAGAGATAACAGAGTGTGGAGCTGGAGGAACACAGCAGGCCAGGCAGCATCAGAGGAGCAGGAAAGTTGATGTTTCGGGTTGGGACCCTTCTTATGTGAAAGCCAAGTTTGTTTCTCAGATGGCAGGTTTGCTTTTGTTTGAGCTGACAGTTGGCTGTTCCCGTAATTTTTCAAAAAAAATCCTTCCTTATATATCCCCATTGACACACCAAATTCTTATTATATGATTGGTTTCAGGTTGTCAACACCATCAGTTTTTAATTTCAATTGGCTTTGAGTCGCTGAGTGCTTGGTTTAAATTCATTGACCAAATTCAAACTTGTCAAAATATCAAAACAAGACTGCTGTTTTGCCTGAAACCTGTAAGGCCTTTTGATACACTTGTTTCACTTTTTGAGGCTCTCAAGTATGTGCAACTTCCAAGCACAGACATAGCACAATTTTTTTTTTAAAGGGATCACACACTGCTTTTTTCGCCACTATCATTTTTAACAACAAATTCTAACCTCCCACCTTCCAATTCATAAGTATTCCACCCAACTTTGCAACAAAGGTGAACTGACCCATTGGGCTTTCCAATCTGTATGATGGGTGCCACCCATTCTGTGAATTGGACTGGTTTGAGGATTCCTGCCTTCTGATTTCTGCCTCTACTTTTGTCCATAAGGCAAATAGCACTGGGTGGGCCTTACAGAGTCACAGAATTGCTTCCTGGTCAACATGCATGACGGCCTTGGCTCCTTTGATAGATGCAAGAACTTCTTGAAAACTTCTGGGTATTTAATTAGGACTTCATGGAGGCAGCCATTTTCTAATCAAAAACTGCTGAGCCAATCTAGGTGAATCTTTCTCAACTAATTTCTCCCCATCAAGCTTGGGCCTGAGCCTTTTACTACAATCAGTGGTAACTGAAACAGCTACTTCTCATAAGAGACTGGAACCAAAGTTGTACCCTTATTCTGTAAAGGTTCCCAGGTATAGGTTCTCAGCCAGGCCAAGATCTTGCACAAACTTAAGGGTTGGAGCATGGAGTGAATTTTGTTAATTTTGGTTCTGCAATCACTAAAATGACCATGACCATTTAGCCAGATGATTATTTTGATTGGTTCTGATTCGGATGTTACTAAGCAATTTAACTGTTCCAAATCAGATGTAGGTGGACTTTCCAGGGAGTGCTGTCTCCTGAACACTGGCCTAGGAGTTCACTTACTCAATTTAGGCCCAGTGAAACTCTTTTGCTGTCTCAAGTCCACTTACCAGCAACAACTACAATGGCTTGCTGGCCCGGAGCCTGAAGAAAGTTTTAACTCTTTGGCTGAGGCGTGGCTTTATTTTGGGGTTTTGTGTGGGCTGAACTAGAGTCTGTCTGTTCAGGGTATGTCCTGAGTGAGGGTATGCAATTGCCTTCACTCAAGTGGTGTTCCCCAAGCTGAGTCAGCCTGGCGAGGGTGTCCACTCCCACCAGAATACCCTGCAACTAATATGCTGCACTTGCTAAATTTTCCAACGATAAAGCCAGGTATAGTACCTTTTTGAAGTCCACTTGGGCTTCAGCTAAAAGGTGCTTTTGCATGGTTACATCATTAATCCCACATACCAAACTGCCTCTTAACATCTCATTAAGCATTAAACCAGAGTTGCATGCCTCTGCCAGTTGTTTTAACCTCGTCAAAAATTCCAATACAGACTCCCTTGATTCTTGAACTGCTGAGTAAAACTGATAGCGTCTCAGAATTAGACGAGGCTTGGGATCATAATGTTCCTTAACTAAATCTATCAACTCTTGAAAGGTTTTAGGAATCTGGTGCCTCAGGGAAAGTTTGGCTCCTAATAACCGAAAAAGCTGCAGGTCCACAAGCTGTCAGGAGAATTACTCATTGCTTTTCATTTGCCCTAATGTCATTTGCCCAGAAAAAAAAATGCATTCTTTCCACACACTGGGCCCAGTCTTCGGCAGGATCAAATGAGTCAAGCTTCCCAAATAATGGCATGATGCCAGAAATGCTTACCCTAACTCAAGACGACTGTTGTAAGCAAATTTTTTCAGGAGCGTGCTTTTCTCTCATTGTCACTGAAGTAGCTCCACAGGGGCCGGTATCTTATCACCAAGTCATTATTTATTTACACGCGGAAAGTCCTAGACACTGACCCAACTCCTTCAGAGCCAGCTGTCAGAGTGGCAGGATGTCTGATTCTCCTGTTCTTATCTGTCAGCCAGGGCTCCCGGTTTGGACCAGGTTAACAGTCCCACTCAGGGAACTTATATTCTATGAGGTCCACCTGGCTGACCTCATTACAATCACTACAGTTCTGGCCAGAGCAATTGGCTTTGTAAGAGACTGTGTTCAGATTAACTCTGTTGACTTTTGTTTATGATGTGGCAGTGCCCTCTGATATTGAGGATGGGTCGAAAACACCAGTGACACAAGTGCACCATCAGAACCCATGATTTTGATCTCTCCAACCACTCTGTATACTTGGATTTTGGTAAAGATGTGCAATGAGTAGTTTTGCCAGACATACTTCAAGAGAGAGCCAAAGGAACTGTTGATGTTGGACAGTCAGTTGTCCATCTCCTTGTTGGTTGTGCATTATCTGAGATAATGCTGCCTTGATGGTTCCATCGCATTGAGGTCGCTGCTGTCAAGGCCAATCTGTGGTAGATCGTACTCCTCATGACTGAGGTTAGTAAAGACTAATAATACAACCAAAGGCGTTTTCTGCCTCTGAGAAACCATTTAGAATGAGTTGTGTTATCACTGCTGTGTTGCCAGCAGAAGACAGTTGTCAGTAAACAGAAGCTCCAGTTTAAGCTCTTCTGTGGTATTGGTATGTTGCAGGCTGAAGAGAATTTAAGCTGATATAAATGCGCGTTTTTTTTGGTAAGATTTACAGTAGGACAAACTTGGCACATTAGTTTTATTATGGTAGTGAAACTTTCTAATTGTGAGTAAGTATCTTGAATGATTATAAATTGCTTCTCCAACGGTTCTCTGGGTAAACTTACTATAGGATATTTTGGAATTTTTCTAAACCCCTGGAAACAGGGGTAAAGAGAAAGAGGAAGAGGATCAGGTCGGTATCCCCAATGCGTTTCTACCTCTGAGCACTGTTCCTGGAGATGAGCTGCCACTGGCAATGCTGACGTGCCTGGCAGATATTTAAAAGGACAATTGTCCCTATTTGGGTGGTGCAAAGTAACTTTGGCAATGCAGCAACAAATTAAAAGTGATTTCATGATGGGACACCAGTGGACCATGATGTAATCTTGCATATTCACAGATAAAGAAGCAGAAAGATTGGAAGCAGCACTTTGGGCATTTGGAGTTTTCTCCCCTGCTCACTGATCCCTAAGGTGGTTCCAACTGCTATTTATAATTGGGCCTTAGTCTCCATCCCAGCTCTCAGCTTTCCCAGTGGCACTCCCTTTGGTCTCTCTCATTGACCCTTTCATGTCCATGTCCCACCTGCCATCTCTGCTTAGATGGTGGACATGGAGGTTGCAAACTAATTGGTCCCAACAACAGGCTCTTCCATTTTCACAGGAACATTCAGCCCACTTGGACTAGAATTCTGTGTTTAATTGATCTCATGTGGGGAGATAAAATCAACCCGGGTCTTGTTCTGCTCTTAGTTGGAATGGGTTTGTCCATGTTGAATAAAGATAGGAACAGGTTTGTCTTCCTATGGACTGGTTTATTAATGCCTACAGCTGAAATGGACTCACCCCAAGTGAATTATTGTCTGAATAATTGTCAACCAGTTTAAGTGGTCACTGCCTTTGAGAGAAAAATAGGAAATGAAGAGCTGATTATGTTTCCAGATCGACTGTAATTAGCTGATTTTTTTAAAACATAAAACTGAAAGAACTGTGGATGCTGAAAATCAGAAACAAAAACAGATATTGCTGGAGAAACTCAGCCAGTCTAGCAACGTCGGTGGAGAGAAAGCAGGGTTAACATTTCAGGTCCAGTTCTGAAGAAGATGCTGACTGAACTGCTGAGTTTTCCAGCAATTTCTGTTTTGTCTTGCTAATATTTTAGCTTGTATTTCTTTGATACATTAAAGTGTTCATGAGGTTGAGCACCTTCTTAATGCTATTTTAGAATTAAATTTACATTTCCTGAAGTCATTTACTGATTGCTGACAGCCCAGTATAACTTACTCCTGGGATTAATTGAAAAGTTTGAGTCTAGAAAAGTTAATCTTTCACAATTCAAATTCTGAAGAACCTTAAGGTCAACAAATAATGACTCCATTTTATATGGGCGCAGTGGCGGATGCATTAATATTCCTTACTTTGAGCTCCTAATATTGAAAAGGCTATTGATTTTGCCACCTCCAATATTATTTTGAGTTTTTATTCCTTTCCTACATAACAATCAACACATTACAACATGCAACGGATAGTGTGAAGCGTTACATTGAAGTGGGAGTAAGCAAAGGTCCCCTTATGCCTGTTTCACCATCCGTAAAATAAAAGCTGATCTTCAAATTGGCTTCGCGATATTCCTTGATTCCTTTAGTTTAAAACAAAACAAAAGACTAAAATGTATTTTG
>NW_025971802.1:0-10250 GCF_021869965.1 Rhincodon typus
CTAGAAGGGTCTAGGTCCGAAACGTCAGCCTTCCTGCTCCTCTGATGCTGCTTGGCCTGCTGTGTTCATCCAGCTGTACACCTTGTTATCTCAGATGCTTTGTGGTGTCAAGTTTCCTGAATGTTGCTAGAGTTGCACCCATCCAGTCAAGTAGGAAGTATTCCACTGCACTCCTAACTTGAGCCTTTTACTTGGTGGACAGGCTTTGGGAATCAGGAGGTGAGTTACTCGCTATGGGATTCCAAGCTTATCACCTGCCCTTGTAGCCACAGTATTTATATGGCTAGTCCAGTTCAGTTTCTGATCAATGGTAACACCCAAGATGTTGATTTTGGCGATTCATCAATGGTAATACCAATGAATATCAAGGGGCAATTGTCCAGGTTCTCTCTTGTTGGAAATAGTTATTGCCTGGCACATGTGGCACAGATGTTACTTGTCAATTGTCAGTCCAAACCTGGATATTGTCCAGGTCTTGCTGAGTTTGGACTTGGATGGCTTTGCTATATAAAGAGTCATGAATGTTGTTGAACATTATGCAACCAGCGTACATCCCCACTTATGACCCAATGAAGAAGGGAAAGTCATTGATGAAGCACCTGAAGGTGGCTGAGCTTAGGCCACTATCCTGATGAATTTCTGCAGAGATATCCTGGAGCTGAGATGAGTGGCTTCCAATAATCATATCCATCTTCTTTTGTGCTAGGTATAACTCCTGCCAGTGGCGAGGTCTCCCACGGATTTTGACCGAGTCCGGTTTTGCTAGGGCACCTTTTTGCCAAACTGGGTGAAATGTTGCATTCAGTTCAGCTTTTTGTCCATGTTTGAACTAAGGCTTTGATGAGGTCAACAGCCAAATGGCCCTTGCAGAATCCAACCCAAACTGAACATCAGTGAACAGGTTATTGGTAAACTAGTGATGCTTCATAGTATTATTGATAACCAACTTCCCTCACTTTATTGATAATTGAGAGTTCAGAGCATGAAGCACAAGTTGTTAGTATTATTGCTGGAATGAGGTCAGGGGCCTATGCTTTATTCTGAAACATCCCTTTAAATGTATGCCACTATCTCAGCTGATCAATCCTATAGTATAATATGCCACTGAGACCATCTACTTCCACCTCTGCAATATCAGCTAACTCCAGCCATCACTCAGTTCATCTGCTGCTGGCAAAACCCTCATCGATGCCTTTCAGTACCTCGAGACATGACTATAGTAATGCACTTGTGGCTGGACTTCCATCTTCTACCCTCTGTAACCATGGTTATTCAAAACTCCTGTGTTCTATTTGCATCCTAACTTGCATCAAAATAACCTATTACCTCTGTATTCACTGACTTAACATTGGCTCCTGGTTTGTGTTCACAAAATGCTTAGATTTTAAAATTCTTATCCTTGTTTTCAAAACCGAAAGAACTGCGGAAGCAGTAAATCAGGAACAAAAACAGAAGTTGCTGGAAAAGCTCAGCAGATCTGGCAGCATCTGTGAAGAAAAAAATTCAGAGTTAACGTTTCAGATCCGGTGACTCTTCCTGATTTACAGCGTCCGCATTTTAGCACAGAGGTTTTTAGCACAGAGGTAATGACCTGACATCAGGTTTTGAGAAGTAATGTCAATTAAGGGTATCTGTTGGCCACAGCACGGATGAGAACTCACTTGTCGGTCAGAAGCCATAGGTCAAGAAACTTTCGTAGTTAATTCTGACAGTGGCAAGGGAAGTGTAATTTTGCAGAGATTTTCTTTTTATTCACATGCATCATTAGAAAGGACAACATTTACGGCTCATTGTAAATTACCCTCAAGAAGGTGTTGCTCTTGCTGCATTTTGCTGTGGTGTGTGAATTCCTCCCATAGTGTTTAAAGGAGTTCTTAGATTTTTGGCCCACCATCAACAATTAATGTTTTTACAAGTCAAGCTGGTGTGTAGCGTGGAAAGGAACTTACATGAATCTGGCCTTCTCATTCTTCTATGTGAAACTTACAGCTTTTGTTGTTTTTGTGACTGATAAAATCATAGGACATATACCACAATGTCACTTGTGCTCAAAATATTCTCAGAAGATGTTACTTAAGAAATATTTTATTTCTATAAATGCAGTCATTCCAGGAATCTAAAAATTTTGATGGGGGTTTCCAATCTCATTGTAACTTCAGTGATAGATAGTTTGAATCCAATTGAATTGAACAACATTAGTTTTGCCAACTCTCTGGAGATTTTGATCATTTTCTGTCGAAGTTACAGTATGTGTTCAGATATAGCATTTAAAATCACTTGACTGGTTTTAAAATTGCATTTTTGCTGAAAGATTGATCAACATTTGTGAAGTGATCAAATTAATAACAAATTCATAAGCACAAAGTTGAAGTTAATTCGCAATGGCTTTAATTCAATTTTTATGATCTGGAATAAAATGTTAACCTCTGTATTTTTCATTATCCTCCAAGCATAGAAATAAGTGGCAATAACTACTGTAGAAATTCAGTCACTATCTCCAGTTATTTTAATGGAAACCTCAGAGGAATTATAAATACAGCCATTTTATCATTCTGTCACTTGTGTTAGATTAGGGAACTTCAGAAATTCGGCTTCAATTTATTTCCACAACTAAGGGTACCCGCTTAGAATATCTGAAATACTGTAAAGTACTGAATTATATTAGCTTTGACTTTTTCTTTAAAAAGAACACAGTAATTGTTAATAAGACTAATACAAAATACTTCACATGATAAAATAGTAAAACTTGCATGTACCTCTAGAGCCTGCTTTTGGAATGTTTCAACTTCCAGTCTCAATTTTTCCCTTTCATTCTTTAACTCATTAATTAGCCCTTGAAGATCAGTGGTTCTTTTGTTTGTTAGTTCAAGTTGCAGCCGCAATTCAGAGATGGTTCTTGACTTATCACCTTCTGCATCATCTTGGACTCTCTTAAAATCATCAAAATTTGACTTCAAATTTCTTAATTCCTCTTCCAGCTTCAGTCGTTCTTTTGTGAGATTTTCTATGACTGAACGCAGTCTGTCTATTTCACTTAGACTCTCATTCAAAGCCTTGGTTTTTTCTTCAATAGTTTTTTGGAAATGTTCATATCTCTGACAAGCCTGTCTTGTATTTTCCTGTTCTTGACTCAACTGGCGACGCAATGTTTCTACATCAGCATACAGTCTACTTAATTCTCCTGTGCTAATATTCTTCTCTTTCAGCTGTTGGTCAAAAGCTTTCTGCTGTTCGGACAGCTCATTTTCAACTTTTTTCTTCATGACTGAGATATGCTCAATTTGTTGTGTGAGCTGAGTAATTGAGAGTGTATGATCCTTGCATTTTTTTTCAAGGTGCTCAACCTCTTCTTCAGCCCTCTTTCGCTTTGAAGATTCTTCAAATATATTCCTCCTTAGTTGCATTAGTTCCTCATCAGTTTTATATTTGGCATTGTTTGCTTCTCTGATATTGTTCTGCAGCCGTTCAACTTCTTGTTCCAACTTAGATCTTTCTCTGGACACTTTCTCATGTTCGACCTTTACAACTCTAATCTCTTGTTCTGTAGTTTTAAGCTTGGTAAGTTTTTCTGTGTCCTTCTTCTGAAAATCAATTTGCTGTTGTTTTAATTTATCATTTTCATTTTCTAATCGTTTTCGTTTATTGACTTCTTCCTCTAGTAAAATTCTTAACTTTTCAATTTCTTTTCCTTTGTCTTGGATAGCCTTGGAGGTATCCTCCTGAAGTGATTTAAGCCTCAGTGTTTCATCAGTTTTAAGTTTTGTGAGTGTTTGAATTTCTATTTCAAGTTTCTGTCTCCTCCTAGATTCCTCAATACAAGCTGACTTCTGCTGCAAAGAATCACTTTCTGCCTTTTTTCTACTGAATTCAGTTTCTTTGATAGAGCTTCTTAATCGTTCCATTTCTTCCATGAGATTCCGTTTCTCGTTCAAAGCTTTCTCCAATTGAATTTTCAAAGTTGCAATATCATCTTCCTTTTTTATAGTTAACCTTTCAACTGTTTTTTCTCTTTCATGAACCTCTCTTTCAATGTGTGATTTCAACATCCTGTTTTCCTGCTCATACTTGACTCTAAGCTCATCTAGTTCACCTTCAAACTGCCTCCTTTTTAAAGACTCTTCCTGAAATGCATTCTTAAGTCTTTCTAACTCTCTCTCTTTGTCTTTGATTGATTTCTCAATCTCCAATTTTATCAACACTATTTCATCCAGTTCCTTTTGTTTAATTCGGAAAGCACTGTCATGTTCATTCTTTTGCTGATCATACAAATTTTCAGCTGCTTTTCTCTTCCTTCTTTCCTCATCAATTTCAAATGTCAATTTTGTAATCTTCTCATTGATTTCTTTTATTTGGAGAAGGTGTGCGTCCTCCCTCTGCTTCATGGTATCACGATCCAATTCAGCATTTCTCTTCTGCTCCTCTAGGACTATAATTCTTTTCCTGAAGTCTGCATACTCAGTTTGAACTTGGTTCAAATGTTGATCAAGAAACCTCTTCTGCTGAACACTATCAGCATTCTCATCTTGGGCATGTTTAAGTGCCTCTTCCAAAAGTTCTATTTTTGTGTTTTTTATCTGTATAATTAAAATTAGATGGAAGCGGCCTGTGATATTTTGATTTGTATCCTACATCTTTAATATAAACACAAAATCTACAAACTAAAAAGTTATTACATTTGTAACCTTAGTTATATTTTGAGAGTAAATATTTAAGGCTGTCCAAATAGTAAATATGTTCAGTTTTAAAAATGACAGAGAATATATTGGAAAAATATACTTTTACTTCCTACTTGAAAATGGACAAATACTATTCATTATTTTCAAGAACAATTACAATATGATATTAACTTTCCTGGAATAGAAAACTAAAAGTTCACCTTCACTTCTTCCATGTTCTTCAGCATCTCACTTAGATACTTGTAATAGTCACCGGATCGCGTAAGAAGTTCTATGTAACGAGACTGAAGATCTGCAGACTAAATGAAAACAAAGAGGAATTTTATAACAATGTGAGTACTTTAAGGATTATTTCTGGAACTATATGATCATGATTACTGAACTCAGAGCTTGGCGAGATAGGATCTCAAACCATGAACTTTGGATGACTAGCTTAATGTCATAACCACTGCTATTAAATCCAGTGACATGTAGCAACTGCTGGAGAGTTACTCAGTGGCAGATATTAAAGGACAATGTTTAATTATTCTCTTCACTTAATTTCATCCTCAAAGAAAGTTTTCTGGCATTTGGATTGTATTCCAGATATTTTCTTGTTAAAGCAGAAAATAACTGTCAAACAGTGACACTCCAGTCTCACAAAACTTGTTCTAGGAAGCATGTGCTAGCTATCTCAGAAAGTCCAACTTTTGGCAGATGTGTCAGTGAAACATAAAAGGTTGGGACCAAAATGCACCAATGGGAAACGAAGAAAAGTAAAACAAGAATGAGGTAGATACACAAGTAGGTTTATTTTACTAAATTAACCCTTGCACCCCCTCCAAGACATGATGTCCAGAACTGCTCTCAATACTTCTATTCATAGCATTGTATGGGTAAAACAAGACTTCTCCCTTCTTGTATTTTAGTCCTTTGTTGTAAAGTCAAGCACTTCAATGGTCTTTTTTGATCACTTTCTGTACTTGTTCATGACACTTTAATAATAATTGTACCTCGACCCAGAGTTTGTTCAGACGTCTATGGTTTCTGGCTTTTCACCATTAAGAGTCATGGAGTAATACAGCATAGAAACAGGCTCTTTGGCCCAAACTGGTCCATGCTAACCATGGTGCCTACTCAGCTAGTTTCAATTGCCCGCATTTGGTTCATATCCCTCTAAACCCTTCCCATCCATATACCTATCTAAATGCTTTTTAAATGTTGCTATTGTACCTGCCTCAAACACGTTCTCTGGCAGCCCATTCCATATACACACCACTCTCTGCGTGAAGAAGTTGCCCCTCATCTTAAATCTTTGCCCTCTCACCTTAAACCTATGCCCTCGAGTTTTCAATTCCCCGTCCCTGGGAAAAAAAAAGAGTATATACATTCATCTTATCTATGGCTCTCATGATTTTATACACCTCAATAAAGGTCACCCCTCATTCTCCTACATTCCAAGGAATAAAGTCCTATCCTGACCAACCTCTCCCTGTAACTCAGGCCTACTAGTTCTGGCAACATCCTCATAAATCTTCTTTGCAAACTTTCTAGTTTAATTATGTCTTTCCTGTAACAGGATGACCAAAACTGTACACGATACTCAAAATGCTCCCCCCCACCCCACAAACGACTTATACAACTATAACAAAACATCCCAACTCCTATATGCAATGCCTTAACCGATGAAGGCCAGCATGCTATCTTCTTCACTACCCCGTCCACCTGTAGTGCCATTTTCAACAAACTATGTACTTGTACTCTTAGGTCCCTCTGTTCCACAACACTCCTCAGGACCTTACCATTTACTGCATAAGTCCCACCTTGGTTTGACTTTACAAAGTGCAACACCTCTCACTCATCTGTATTGAATTGCATTTGCCGATCCTCAGCCCACTTCCCCATCTGATCAAGATCCCTCTGTAATTTTTGATAACCTTCCTTGCTATCAACTTTTGTATCATCTGCAAACTTACTAATCATGCCTTGTACATTCACATCCAGATCATTTATGTAAATAACAAATAATAAAGGTCCCAGCACCAACACCTGTGACACACCACTAGTCACAAGCCTCCAGTCCGAGAAACAACCTTCAACCATCACTCTCTGCTTCCTACCATCGAGCTAATTTTGAATCCAATTAGCTAGCTCTCCCTGTCAAAGGCCTTACTATAGTTTATATAGACAACATCCACTGCCCTACCCTCTTTGTTACCTATCCTCTTGGTTACCTCATCGAAAAACTCTAGAAGATTTGTCAGACATGACTTTCCACACACAAATCCATGCTGCCTATCCCTAATCAGAACTTGACTATCCAAATTTTGGTTGATTCTGTCCCTCAGTATCCTCTCCAATAACTTACCTATTACTGATGTCACTGGCCGGTAGTTTCCTGGCTTGTCTTTGCTACCTTCGTTAAACAATGGAACAACATTAGACACCCTCCAGTCTTCCAGAACTTACGACTTACCAGTAGCTAAAGATGAAGCAAAAATCACTGCAAGGGCCCCTGCAATTTGTTCCCTAGCCTCCCACAACGTCCGAGGATGGACTTGATCAGGCCCAGGGGATTTATCCACCTTAATGCGATCTAAGGCTGCAAACGCCTCCTCTGTGGTAATATGTATCCGCACTTGTTTCCCTTATTTCCTTAGCATCTATGATTCTCTCCTCAGTAACCATTAAGGAGAAACATTCATTAAAAATTTCCCCCATCTCCTGTGGCTCCACGCATAGATGGCCACGCTGATCTTTAAGGGGACCTATTCTCTTCCTAGCCACCCTTTTACTCTTAATATAGCGATGGAACATCTTGGGATTATCTTTAACCTTATCTGCCAGATCCATCTCATACTCTCTTTTTGTTCTTCTGATTTCCCTAGAAGGTACTCTATTCTATTCTTCTTAGCTCCAAAATGGATAAGCTTATATTGCCTGAACACAGCAGGCCAAGCAGCATCATAGGAGCAGAGAGGCTGACGTTTCGGGCCTAGACCCTTCATCAGAAAAGGGGGAGGGGAAGGGGGTTTTGAAATAAATAGGGAGAGAGTGGGAGGCGGATAGAAGAGGGATAGAGGAGAGGATAGGTGGAGAGGAAACAAACAGGTCGAAGAGGCGGGGATGGAGCCAGGAAAGGTGAGTGTAGGTAGGGAGTTAGGAAGGGGATAGGTCAGTCCAGGGAGGACGGACAGGTCAAGGGGGCGGGATGAGGTTGGTCGGTAGGAGATGGAGGTGCGGCTTGAGGTGGGAGGAGGGGATAGGTGGGAGGAAGAACAGGTTAGGGAGGCAGGGACGAGCTGGACTGGTTTTGGGATGCGGTGGGGGGAGGGGAGATTTTGAAACCTGCGAAATCCACATTGACACCATTGGGCTGCAGGGTTCCAAGCGGAATATGAGTTGCTGTTCCTGCAACCTTCGGGTGGCATCGTTGTGGCACTGCAGGAGGCCCAGGATGGACATGTCGACTGAGGAATGGGAAGGGGAGTTGAAATGGTTCGCGACTGGGAGGTGCAGTTGTTTGTTGCGAACCGAGCGTAGGTGTTCTGCAAAGCGGTCCCCGAGTCTCCGCTTGGTTTCCCCGATGTAGAGGAAGCCACACCGGGTACAGCGGATGCAGTATACCACATTGGCAGATGTGCAGGTGAACATCTGCTTGATGTGGAAAGTCTTCTTGGGGCCTGGGATGGGGGTGAGGGAGGAGGTATGGGGGCAGGTGTAGCACTTCCTGCGGTTGCAGGGAAAAGTGCCGGGTGTGGTGGAGCTGGAGGGGAGTGTGGAGCGGACAAGGGAGTCACGGAGAGAGTTGTCCCTCCGGAAAGCAGATAAAGGTGGGGAGGGAAAGATGTCTTTGGTGGTGGGGTCGGATTGCAGATGGCGGAAGTGTCGGAGGATGATGCGTTGGATCCGGAGGTTGGTGGGGTGGTACGTGAGGACGAGGGGGATTCTTTTTTGGTTCTTATTGCGTGGACGGGGTGTGAGGGATGAGGTGCGGGAGATGTGGGAGACACGGTTGAGGGCGTTCTCGACCACCGAGGAGGGGAAGTTACGGTCCTTGAAAAACGAGGACAACTGAGATGTACGGGAGTGGAATGCCTCATCCTGGGAGCAGATGCGGCGGAGGCGAAGGAATTGGGAATAGGGGATAGCATTTTTGCAGGAAGGTGGGTGGGAGGAGGAGTATTCTAGGTAGCTGTGGGAGTCGGTGGGCTTGAAATGAATATCGGTTTCTAGGTGGTTGCCCGATATGGAGACAGAGAGGTCCAGGAAGGGGAGAGAGGTGTTAGAGATGGTCCAGGTAAATTTAAGGTTGGGGTGGAAGGTGTTAGTGAAGTGTATGAACTGTTCGAGCTCCTCGTGGGAGCACGAGGCGGCACCGATACAGTCATCAATGTAACGGAGGAAGAGGTGGGGTTTAGGGCCGGTGTAGGTACGGAAGAGGGATTGTTCCACGTAACCTACAAAGAGGCAGGCGTAGCTTGGGCCCATGCGGGTACCCATGGCTACCCCCTTTGTCTGTAGGAAGTGGGAGGAATTGAAAGAGAAGTTGTTGAGTGTGAGGACGAGTTCGGCTAAGCGGATGAGGGTGTCAGTGGAGGGGGACTGGTCGGGCCTGCGGGACAGGAAGAAGCGGAGGGCCTTAAGGCCATCTGCATGGGGAATGCAGGTGTAGAGGGACTGGACGTCCATGGTACAGATGAGGTGTTGGGGACCGGGGAATTGGAAGTTCTGGAGGAGGTGGAGGGCGTGGGTGGTGTCACGGACATAGGTAGGGAGTTCCTGGACCAAGGGGGAGAAAATGGAGTCGAGATAGTTGGAGATCAGTTCGGTGGGGCAGGAGCAGGCGGAGACAATGGGTCGACCAGGGCATTCAGGTTTGTGGATTTTGGGAAGGAGATAGAAGCGGGCAGTGCGAGGTTGGGGAACGATGAGGTTGGAGGCCGTGGGTGGGAGGTCACCTGAGGTGATGAGGTTGTGGATGGTTTGCGAGATGATGGTTTGGTGCTCAGGGGTGGGGTCATGATCAAGGGGGCGGTAGGAGGAGGTGTCGGAGAGTTGGCGTCCGGCCTCGGCGATGTAGAGGTCAGTGCGCCATACTACAACTGCACCTCCCTTGTCCGCGGGTTTTATGGTGAGGTTGGGATTGGAGCGGAGGGAGCGGAGGGCTGCACGTTCTGCGGGGGAGAGGTTGGAGTGGGTGAGAGGGGTGGAGAGGTTGAGGCGATTGATGTCTCGACGGCAGTTGGAGATGAAGAGGTCGAGGGAGGGTAGGAGGCCTTGGGGTGGTGTCCAGGAGGAGGGGGTGTGTTGGAAGCGGGAGAAGGGGTCAGTAGAGGGAGGGTTAGGTTCACGGTTAAAGAAGTAAGCGTGGAGGCGGAGGCGGCGGAAAAACTGCTCTATGTCCAAGCGTGAGCGGTATTCGTTGATCTGTGGGTGGAGGGGGACAAAGGTGAGCCCTTTACTGAAGACTGACCGTTCGTCCTCAGTAAGGGGTAGGTCTGGGGGGATGGTGAAGACTCGGCAGGGCTGGGTGCTGCTGTCTCTTCTGGAGGTGCTGGCTGTGGAGGCTGTGGGCGGAGCTGTGTCGGCGTC
>NW_025971803.1:0-386 GCF_021869965.1 Rhincodon typus
AAACATCCTCTCTACTTCTATCTTATCAATTCCCTTCATAATTTTATATGTTTCTATAAGATTCCCCTCAATCTTCTGAATTACAATGAATATAATCCCAATCTACTCAGTCTCTCCTCATAAGCCAACCCCCTCAACTCCGGAATCAACCTAGTGAACCTCCTTTGCACCCCCTCCAGTGCCAGTACATCCTATCTCAAGTAAGGAGACCAAAACTGCACACAGTACTCTAGGTGTGGCCTCACTAGCACCTTGTACAGCTGCAACATAAGCTCTCTGCTTTTTATTTCAATCCCTTTAGCAATGAAGGACAAAATTCCATTTGCCTTCCTAATTACTTGTTGTACCTGCAGACCTACCTTCTGTGATTCATGCACAAGGACCTG
>NW_025971803.1:486-3147 GCF_021869965.1 Rhincodon typus
GAAGGACAAAATTCCATTTGCCTTCCTAATTACTTGTTGTACCTGCAGACCTACCTTCTGTGATTCATGCACAAGGACACTCAGGTCCTTCTGCATAGCAGCATGCTGCAACATTTTAACCATTCAAGTAATAATCCTTTTTACTATTACTCCTACCAAAATGTATGACTTCACATTTATTTACATTGTATTCCATCTGCCAGACCTTTGCCCACTCACTCAATGTATCTCTGTTCCACTGCAAAGTTTCACAGTCCTCTGCACACTTTGCTTTGCCACTCATCTTAGTGTCATCTGCAAACTTTGACACCCTACACGTGGTCCCCAGATCCAAGTCATCTATATAAATTGTAAATAATTGCGGTCCCAACGCCGATCCCTGAGGCACACCACTAGTCACTGACTGCCAGCTAGAATAGCACTCATTTATCCCCAGTCTTTGCTTCCTGTTAGTCAACCAATCCTCTATCCATGCTAATACTTTACCCTTAATGCCATGCATCCTTATCTTATGCAGTAGCCTCTTGTGCGACACCTTGTCAAAGGCCTTTTGGAAGTCTACGTTCACCACATCCACTGGGTCCCCATTGTCCACCTCGTTCGTAATGTCTTCATAGAATTCCAAAAGATTTAGCAAGCATGACCTGCCCTTCATGAACCCATGCTGCGTCTGCCCAATGGGACAATTTTTATCAAGATGCCTTGCTATTTCTTCCTTGATAATAGACTCAAGCATCTTCCCCACTACAGAGGTTAAGCTAACCGGTCTATAATTTCCCATCTTTTGTCTACTTCCCTTTTTAAACAGTGGCGTCACATTTGCTGTTTTCCAATCTGCTGGGACTGCCCCAGAGTCCAGCGAATTTTGGAAAATTACCACCAGCGCACCTGCTATTTCTCCTGCCATCTCTTTTAGTACCCTGGGAAGCATTCCATAAGGGCCAGGAGACTTATCAATCGTTAGCACCATTAGCTTGCCCAACACTACCTCTTCCGTAATAATGATTGTTTCCAGGTCCTCACCTACCTTCGTCTCTTTGTCAATTACTGGCATGTTATTAGTGTCCTCCACTGTGAAGACCTTTACAAAATACCTGTTCAATGCCTCGGCCATTTCATCATATCCCATAACTAAATTCCCCTTCTCATGCTCTAAAGGGCCAACGTTTACTTTAGCCTCTTTAGTTCAAGTCCACAGTTCCCTGAAAGCTGCCACCCAGGTGGATAGAGTTGTTAAGAGGGAGAATGATGTGTTAGCTTTCAATAATAGAAAGATTGAGTTCAAAAGCCATGAAGTTATGCTCCATCTATACAAAACTCTGGTTTGGCCACATCTGGAGTATTGTGTCCAGTTCTGGTTGCCTCACTACAGGAAAGATTTGGAGGTGTTGGAAAAGGTGCAGAGGAGATTTACCAGGATGTTGCCCAGAATGGAGGAAAGGTCTTACAAGGAAAGGTTGAGAGAGCTAGGGCTTTTCTTTTTAGAACGACAAAGGATGAGATGTGACTTGATAGAGCTGTACAAAATGAGCAGAGGTATGGATAGAATAGACAGCCAGAGACTTTATCCTAGGGTGGAGGTAGCTATTACGAGGGAGCATAGGTTTAAAATGAGTGGAGGTAGATATAGGAGAGACGTCAGAGGTAGGTTCTTTACTCAGAGAGTGATAGGGACATGAAATGCATTTCCGGAGAGGGTAGTGGAGTCGGCCTCATTGGGGCATTTAAGCGGCTATTAGATAGGCATATGGATGATAGTATAAGGTAGGGGTGGAGGTTAGATAGACGTTAGGTTTAGGCTAAAAGTTTGGCACAACATCGTGGACTGAAGGGCCTGTACTGTGCTGTTCAGTTCTATGTTCTATGTTCTTATAACAGAGCAGTGGAAGTATTGTGTCAAGGCCAAAAGTGCGTTTGATATACTGTCATTGATAAATGATCTGTGCTTACACTGTCACTATGATAACAGATCTCTGGATATTTTGTCACTGTGATAACGGAGCTGTGAATGTACCCACAGCAGGAGGACTGCAGCTGTGCAAGTGGGCAGCTCAGCACCAACTTCTCAAGGGCAACTAGGGTTGGGCATGAGATGCTGGTCAGCCAGGGACTCTCACATTGGAGAGTGTCACTGATGCGGGAAAATACCCAAAATGAGGCAGTGTCCCTGCTGTGGGAATATACCCAAAATCGGAGATTGTCCCTGGTGCGGGAATACACACAAAATTGGAGAGTGTCCGTACAATGGGAATATATCTAAAATCGGAGAGTGTCCTTGCTGTGGGAATATACCCAAAATTGAAGAGTGCCCCTACCGCAGAAATATACTCAAAATCAGAGAGTGTCCCTGCCGCAGTAATAAACCCAAAATCGGAGAGTGTGCCTGGCGCACGACTATACCCAAAATGGGAGAGTGTCCCTGCCGTGGGAATATACACAAAATTGGAGAGATGTCCTGGCTGCTGGAATATACTCAAAATCAGAGAGATTCCGTATCGCAGGAATATACCCCACAATGGAGAGTGTACCTGCTGTGGTAATAAACCCAAAATTGGAGAGTGTCCCTGCCACAGTAATAAACCCAAAATCGGAGAGTCTGCCTGGCACACGACTATACCCAAAATTGGAGAGTGTCCCTGCTGTGGGAATATACCCAAAATC
>NW_025971803.1:3157-10245 GCF_021869965.1 Rhincodon typus
TACCCAAAATTGGAGAGTGTCCCTGCTGTGGGAATATACCCAAAATCGGAGAGAGTCCCTGCTGTGGGAATATAACCAAAATGAGAGAGTTTCCCTGCAGCGAGATTATATCCAAAATCGGAGAGTGTCCCTGCAGCGAGAATATACCCAAGATCGGAATGTGTCCCTGCAGCGAGAATATAACCAAAACTGGAGAGTGTTTCTGCCGTGGGAATATACCGAAATAGAGACAGTGTCCCTGCTGCGGGAATATACCCAAAATCGGAGAGTGCCCCTGCTGCGAGAATATATCCGAAATCAGAGAGTGTCCCTGCAGTGAGAATATATCCAAAATTGGAGAGTGTCCCTGCAGTGAGAATATATCCAAAATCGGAGAGTGACCCTGCACCGAGAATATATCCAAGATTGGAGTGCGTCGGTGCAGTGAAAATATAACCAAAATTGGAGAGTGTCCCTGCCATGGGAATATACCCAATTAGAGAGATTGTCCCTGCAGTGAGAATATACCCAAAATCAGAGAGTGTCCCTGCCGTGTGAATATAACCAAAATTGGAGAGTGTCCCTGCAGCGGGAATGTAGCCAAAATCGGAGAATGCCCCTGCCGTGGGAATTAACTCAAAAATGGAAAGTGCCAGTGCAGAGGGAATATACCCATAATCTGAGAATGTCCTCTCAGAATAAAACAAAATGGGAGAATGCCCCTGCACCAGTAATATACTGAAAATCCATCCAGGACAAAGTAGCCCGCTTGACTGTATCCACAAGCATCCACTCCCTCAATCACCAATGTTCAGTAACAGCAGTGTGTACTATCTACAATATATATTGCAGAAATTCACTAAATATCCTCAGACAGCGCCTTCCAAACTCACAAACACTTCCATCTAGAAGGACAAGGACAGCAGATATATGGGAATATCATTACCTGCAAGTTCCTCTCCAAGTCACTCACCATCCTGACTTGGAAATATATCACCGATCCTTCACTGTCACTGGGTCAAAATCCTGGAATTTCCTCCCTAATAGCATTGTGGGTCAACCCACAGCAGGAGGACTGCAGCGGTTCAAGTAGGCAGCTCAGCACCAACTTCTCAAAGGCAACTAGGGATGGGCATGAAATGCTGGGCAGCCAGGGACGATCACAATGGAGAGTGTCACTGATGCGGGAAAATACCCAAAGGAGAGACTGTCACAGCCACGGGAATATACCAAAAATTGGAGAGGGCGCTGCCGCGGGAATATACTCAAAATCGGAGAGTGTCCCTGCTGCGGGAATATACCCAATATTGGTGAGGTCCCCAGCCATGGGAATATAGTCAAATGTGGAGAGTGTCCCTGCCGCAGGAATATACCCAAAATCAATGAGTGTCTCGGATGCGGGCATATACACGAAATCAGAGTGTCCCTGCAGCAGAAATGTACACAAAATTGGAGAGTGTCCCTGCATGGGAGAACACCCAAAATTGAAGAGTGTCCCTGCCGTGGGAATATACCCAAAATGAGAGACTGTCCCTGCCACGGGAATAAACCAAAAATTGGAGAGTGTCCCTGCTGTGGCAATGTACCCAAAATCGGAGCATGTCACTGCCATGGCAATATACCGGAAATTGGATACTGCCCCTGCCGTGGGAATATACCTGAAATCGGACAGTGCCCATGAAGTGGGAATATACTCAAAATCGAAGAGTGGCCCTGCAGTGTGAATATACCCAAAATAAGAGATTGTTCCTGCCGCGGGAATATAACCAAAATTGGAGAGATTCCCTGCCATGGGAATATTCCCAAAATCGGAGAGTGTCTCTGCCGCGGGACTGCACCCAAAATTGGAGACTGTCCTTGCTGTGGGATTATATCCAAAATTGGAGAGCGTCCCTGCTGTGGGAATACACCCAAAATCGGAGAGTGTCACTGCCACGGTAATATACCCAAAATTGGAAACTGCCCCTGCCGTGGGAATATAACCAAAATCGGACAGTGTCCGTACCGCAGGAATATACCCAAAATTAGAGAGTGTCCCGGCAGCGAGAATATACCCAAAATAAGAGATTGTCCCTGCTGCGAGAATATAATCAAAATTGGAGCGTTTCTCTGCCACGGGAATATAACCAAAATCGACAAGTGTCTCTGCCATGGGACTACACCAGAAATTGGACACTGTCCTTGCCTCTGGAATATACCCAAAATAGGAGAGATTCCGTACCGCAGGAATATACCCAAAATCAGAGAGTGGCCCTGCTGCGTGAATATAACCAAAATCGGAGAGTGTCCTTGCAGCGAGAATATATCCAAGATCGGAGTGTGTCTCTGAAACGAGAATATAACCAAAACTGGAGAGTGTCCCTGCAGTGGGAATATATCCAAAATCAGAGTGTGTCACTATTGCGGGAATATACCCAAAATGAGAGAGTGTTCCTGCAGCAAGAATATATCCAAAATTGGAGTGTCCCTGCAGTGGGAATGTATCCAAATTCAGAGAATGCCCCTGTCGTGGAAATTAACTCAAAATTGGAAAGTGCCAGGGCAGCGGGAATATACGCATAATCTGAGAATGTCCTCTCAGAATATAACCAAAATGGGAGAATGCCCCTGCACCAGGAATATACTGAAAATCCATCCAGGACAAAGTAGCCCACTTGACTGCATCCACAAGCATCCACTCCCTCCATCACCAACATTCAGTAGCAGCAGTGTGTACTATCTACAATGTGTACTTCAGAAATTCACCAAAGCTCCTCAGGCAGCGCCTTCCAAACACTTCCATCTAGAAGGACAAGGACAGCAGATATATGGGAACATCATCACCCTGAAGTTCCTCTCCAAATCACTCACCATCCTGACTTGGAAATATATCACCGATCTTCCACTGTCACTGGGTCAAAATCCCGGAATTTCCTCCCTAATAGCATTGTGGATCAACCCACAGCAGGAGGACTGCAGCGGTTCAAGTAGGCAGCTCAGCACCAACTTCTCAAAGGCAACGAGAGATGGGCATGAATTGCTGGTCAGCCAGGGACGCTCACTTTGGAGAGTGTCACTGATGCGGGAAAATACCCAAAGGAGAGAGAGTCCCTGCCACGGGAATATACACAAAACCGGAGACTGTCCCTGGCACAGGAATATACCCAAAATCGGAGGGTGCCCCCGCCGTGGGAATATACTCAAAACAGGAGACTGTCCCTGGCGCAGGTATATACCCAATATCAGTGAGGTCCCCTGCCGTGGGAATATAGTCAAAGTTGGAGAGTGTCCGTGCTGCGGCAATATATCCAAAAATGGAGAGTGCCCCTGCCGTGGGAATATATCCAAAATCGGAGAATGTTCCTGCTGCGAGAATATATCCAAAATTGGAAAGTGTCCCTGCTGCCTGAATATAACCAAAATGAGAGAGTTTTATCAGCAGCGAGAATATAACCAAAATCAGAGTGTGTCATTATCGCGGGAATATACCCAAAATAAGAGAGTGTTCCTGCAGCAAGAATATATCCAAAATTGGAGACTGTCCTTGCAGGAAGAATATATCCAAGATCGGAAAGTTTCCCTGCAGCGAGAACATAACCAATATTGGAGAGTGTCCCTGCCACGGGAATATACACAAAATCGGAGACTGTTCCTGGCGCAGGAATATACCCAAAATCGGAAACTGTCTTTGCCGTGGGAACATACCTGAAATTAGAGAGTGTCCCAGAAGCGAGAATATACCCAAAATAAGAGATTGTCCCTGCCACGGACATATAACAAAATTGGAGAGATTCCCTGCCACAGGAATATAAGCAAAATAGACGAATGTCTCTGCCACGGGACTACACCCGAAATTGGAGAATGTCCTTGCCTCTGGAATATACCCAAAATAGGAGAGATTCTGTACCACAGGAATATACCCAAAATTGGAGAGTGTCCCTGCCACAGGAATGTAACCAAAATAGACGAGTGTCTCTGCCGCAGGACTACACCCGAAATTAGAGAATGTCCTTGCCTCTGGAATATACCCAAAATAGGAGAGATTCCGTACCACAGGAATAAACCCAAACTTGGAGGGTGTTCCTGCAGCGAGAATATGCCCAAAATAAGAGATTGTCCCTGCCACGGGAATATAACCAAAATGAGAGATTTTCCCTGCAGCGAGAGTATATGCAAAATTCGAAAGAGTCACTGACACGGGAATATACCCAAAATCGTAGAGTGACCCTGCAGTGAGAATATATCCAAGATCGGAGAGTGTCCCTGCAGCGAGACTATAACCAAAATTGGAGAATGTCCCTGCCATGGGAATATACCCAATTAGAGAGATTGTCCCTGCAGTGAGAATATACCCTAAATTGGACAGTGTCCCTGCAGTGTGAATATAACCAAAATTGGAGAGTGTCACAGCAGCGGGAATGTATCCCAAATCAGGGAATGTTCCTGCTGTGAGAATATAAACAAAATCGGAGAGTGTTCCTGACACAGGAATATACCCAAAATCATAGAGTAGCCATGCGCGAGAATATACCCAAAATTGGAGAGTGTCCCTGCCATGGGAATATGCCCAAAATCGGAGAGTGTCCCTGCTGAGGGAATATACCCAAAATCGGAGAGTGTCCCTGCTGTGGCAATGTACCCAAAATTTGAAAATGTCCCTGCTGCGGAAATATACCCAAAATCAGAGAGTGCCCCTGACACGGGAATATAACCAAAATTGGAGAGTGTCTCTGCTGCAGGACTACACCCAAAATCGGAGACAGTCCTTGCCGCTGGAATATACCTAAAATCAGAGAGTGGCCCTGCCGCAGGAATATACCCAAAATCAGAGAGCATCCAATCCACGGGAATATACCCAAAATGAGTGAGTGCCCCTGTCACGGGAATACACCCAAATTTGGAGAGTGTCCCTGCAGCGGGAATATACCCAAAATGAAAAAGTGTCCCTACTGCGGGAATGTAACCAAAATCGGAGAGTGTTCCTGGCTTGGGAATATACCCAAAATCAGAGAGTGCCCATGCACGGAAATATACCCAAAATCGTAGAGAGCCCCTGCTGTGGAAATATACCCAAAATCAGAGAGTGTCCCTGTCGTGGGAATGTACCCCAAAATTGGAGAGTGTCCCTGCTGCGTGAATATAACCAAAATGAGAGAGTTTAATCTGCAGCGAGAATATATCCAAAATCGGAAAGTGTCCCTGCAGCGAGAAGATAACCAAAACTGGAGAGTGTCCTTGCTGTGAGAACATACCCAAAATGAGAGACTGTCCCTATTGCGGGAAAAAACCAAAAATTGGAGACTGCCCCGGCTGCGGGAATATACCCAAAATTGGAGTGTGTCACTGCCACGGTAATATACACAAAATTGGAGACTGCCCCTGCAGTGGGAATATACCCGAAATCGGACAGTGTCCGTACCGCAGGAATACACCCAAAATCGGAGAGATTCCATACCGTAGGAATATACCCAAAATCAGAGAGTGTCCCTGAAGCGAGAATATGCCTAAAATAAGAGATTGTCCCTGCCACGGGAATATAACCAAAATGGGAGAGTTTCCCTGCAGCGAGAATATATGCAAAATTTGAAAGAGTCCCTGACGCGGGAATATACCCAAAATTGTAGAGTGTCCCTGCCATGGGAATATACCCAATTAGAGAGATTGTCCCTGCAGTGAGAATATACCCTAAACTGGACAGTGTCCCTGCAGTGTGAATATAACCAAAATTGGAGAGTGTCCCAGCAGTGGGAATGTACCCCAAATCAGGGAGTGTTCCTGCCGTGAGAATATAAACAAAATCGGAGAGTGTTCCTGACACAGGAATATACCCAAAATCATAGAGTAGCCATGAGCGAGAATATATCCAAAATCGGAGAGTGTCCCTGCCATGGGAATATGCCCAAAATTGGAGAGTGTCCCTGCTGAGGGAATATACCCAAAATCGGAGAGTGTCCCTGCTGTGGCAATGTACCCAAAATTTGAAAACATCCCTGCTGCGGAAATATACCCAAAATCAGACAGTGCCCCTGACACGGGAGTATAACCAAAATTGGAGAGTGTCTCTGTTGCAGGACTACACCCAAAATCGGAGACTGTCCTTGCTGCTGGAATATACCTAAAATCGGAGAGTGGCCCTGCCGCAGGAATATACCCAAAATCAGAGAGCATCCAATCCACGGGAATACACCCAAAATCGGAGAGTGTCCCTGCAGCGGGAATATACCCAAAATGAAAAAGTGTCCCTACTGCGGGATTGTAACCAAAATCGGAGAATGTTCCAGGCTTGGGAATATACCCAAAATCGTAGAGAGCCCCTGCTGCGGGAATATACACAAAATCGGAGAGTGTCCCTGCCGTGGGAATGTACCTAAAATCGGAGATTGTCCCTGATGCAGGAATATACCTGAAATCGGATCACGTCACTGCAGTGGGAATATACTCATAATCGGAGAGTATCCCTGCCGTGGGAATATACCCAAAATTGGAGAGTGTCCCTGCCGTGGGAATATACCCAAAATTGAAGAGTGTCCATGCCGTGGGAATATACCCAAAATTGAAGTGTGTCCTTGTGTCTGGAATATAACTAAATCAGAGAGTGCCCCTGCCGCGGGAATATACACAAAATCAGAGAGTGTCCCTGCCATGGGAATGTACCCAAAATCGGAGAGTGTATCTGCTGTGGGAATATACACAAAATCGAAGAGTGTCCCTGCCGTGGGACTACACCCAAAATCAGAGAGTCTTTCTCCGCGTGACTATACCCAAAATTCATAGAGCGTGCTTGCTGCGGGAATATAGCCAAAATTCAGAAAGTGTCCCTGCCACGGGAATATACCCAAAATCGGTGAGTGCCCCTGCTGCGAGAATATATCCAAAATTGGAGAGTGTCTCTGCAGCGAGAATATATCCAAAATCGGAGAGTGTCCATGCTGCGAGAATATATGCAAAATTGGAGAGCGTCTCTGCTGCAGATATCCAAAATTGGAGATTGTCCCTGCTGCGAGAATATATCCAAACTCGGAGACAGTCCCTGCTTCGTGAATATAACCAAAATGAGACAGTTTCCCTGCCGCGAGAATATATCCAAAATCGGAGAGTGTCCCTGCCGCGGGAATATACCCAAAATGAGA
>NW_025971804.1:0-10244 GCF_021869965.1 Rhincodon typus
GGAGGCACATGGGAACTCATCATCTTCTGACCCATCCTGACTTGGAAATATATCGCCGTTCCTTCAGTGTCACTGGGTCAAAATCCTGGAATTCCCTCCCTAAGGGCGTTGTACTGCAACGGTTCAAGGAGGCAGCTCACCACCACCTTCTCAAGGGACAATTAGGGATGGACAATAAATACTGGGCCCAGCCAACGACGCCTGCATTCTGCAAGCGTTTTTTTGTTAAGAACAAAATCAGCATCAGAAAAAAAAACAGAGCATCTGCTGTCATTGGCTAGCTGCATATCGCCCATAACTACACTCCCTCTTGAAAGGCGCTACAGAAATGCACAACTGTCCTTTCGAATGAATGCCAACAATGAACGCTCTGCACCCCAACTCCAATGAGGGAGCATGGAATCAGAACGGAGAAACCAAGGAGGAAAGGGAGGTTGGTAAAGTCGCAATGAACCCTCTCGTTAAATTAACCCTGATCTTAAAGGGTTGATGCAGCGTTGGGGGGCTTGCATCTCGCTTGGTCCTTTTCTGCGATGAACAGACACGTTGAGCTGTTCCCATTCCCTTCCGTCACCACAGGGGCCCTTTAGCTATTCCCAGACTAATTCTGCCTGTCACCAGCTTTTAGTTCTCTCTCAGCCTCATGTAACAAAGCAATCAGGGGGAGAAAAGTCGTCCAGTTACTGTGTGGAAATTATAAACACACTGAATTCTCAGGGACCCTTCTGTCGCCAGCAATCAATGGAGAGGAAATAACTTGGTCATATGAGGAACATTCCAGAACTGTGAGCTTATTCCTAGTTGCCGTTGACTGTAGATTTAAGGAATAATAGATGTCAACTGGTGAAAACTCCTGTCAAAATTTCCAAGAGGTCAGGAGTGGGATGTTGGAGCAGGTTGGAAAAGATTCTAGCCCATAGAATAATGAGTGTTTTGCATTGGTGAGACAATGGTAATATCTCCAGACCATGCGATCCACAAGACCAGGCTTATGCTCTAGGGTTGAGGGTTCAAATCCGACCATAGTAGATGATGGAATTTAAATTCAACTCGTGAACTTTGGGATTGCAAGCTGCTCTTGGTAAAGGTGACCACGGCGACTGTCCCCGATAGTCACCAAAAGCCCATTTGGTTCACAAATGGGGAAGGAAATCTCCTGTCCTCACCTGGTCTGGCCTACACATGACTCCTGACCCCAGCAATGTGGTTGCCCTCTGAAAAGGCCCTAACAAAACACTCAGGTCAAGCAACACATAGGGCTAGGTAATAAATGGGGAGGTGATGGCCTAGTGGTATTATCACTGGGCTGTTAATCCAGAGACCCAGGTAATGTTCTGCAGACATGGGTTCAAATCCCCCAATGGCAGATAGTGAAGTTTGAATTCAATAAATATCTGGAATTAAAAATCTAATGATGACCATGAATCCATTGTCAATTGTTGTAAAAACCCATCTGGTTCACTAATCTCCTTGGGAAATTACCATCCTTACCTGGTCTGGCCTACACATGACTCCAGACCCACAGTAATATGGTTGACTCTTAACTGCCTCTGGGACAATTAGGCAATAAATGCTGCCTGGCTAGCAATGCCCACATCCCATGGGACAATAAAATAAACATTTTTCTTATTTCAGAAACAATCAACTACTTTTAAGGTTCAATCATTTGCCCCTTTAATTACATTCCTCATCTCATTGAACAGAATCTCAGAAAGGCTAACACCCCTCTGATATATTGCCCATTCTTGATATCTAAGACTCTATAACTTCCCAGTTTCTATATTGTTGTTAGCTCTTGAGGATTTAATTGGCCCCAGTGCAGATAGGGAGTTTTTACAGAATCCCTACAGTGTGGAAGCAGGCCATTTGGCCCATCAGGTCCTACTCCATCCCTGTAACCCTGCATCTCCCATGGTTAACCCACATATCCCCCACACACCCCTGGACACAAGGGGAAATTTCTCATGGCCTATCCAACTAACCATCTTTGGGCTGTGGGAGGAAACCAGAGCATCTGGTGGAAACCCATGCAGACACAGGGAAAATGCACATATTCTCCCCCAACACAGACAGTTGCCCGAGGGTGGGATCAAACCCAAGCCTCTGGTGCTGTTAGGCAGCAGTGCTAGCCGCTGAGCCACCGTGCCACCCCATTGGTTTTCTTGGCTTTGCTCAAAAGGCTGAGCATCCCATTACAATCTCAGTTATTATTGGACGAGTCAGATCCCAGGCCGCAATCTGGTTTAAAGTTTCAAATATTTTAGAAAATTTAACAAGATGTCTTTCACTGAAACACAGGGACACATTCCTGCAGGTCTGCTTTTATCAATAAGACAGAAGTTTATTATATAATCATAGAATCCTGACAGTGCGGAAACAGGCCTTTTGGCCCATCGAGTCCACACCGACCCTCAGAGCATCCCACCTAAACCCATCCTCCTGTAACCCACCCATACTACACATCCCTGAACACTATGGGAAATTTTAGCATGGCCAATCCACCTAGCCTGCACATCTTTGGACTAAGAGAAATTGGAATGCACCAAGCTATTTATAGGTAACCTACATGGAAAGAGGTCAAAATGCATAGTAAAAGTATGAAGCTGTCTAATCCATTGCTATCATTTTACAGTGCTCAGATACCAGAGTTTGATTCTCTGTTATATCCATAGGTTTAACTTAACTGTTGCATTCAATTCCCGGTCTCAAGACTTTGATAGCCTCTTCCTTGATTAGTCACACAACTGAGCTTGAACGTTCTCAGCTTCAAACAATCTGTTCAGTGTTCTATACAAATACTTCCAGTCTGTAAGTTTCAAACTAAAATCTTTATTCTGAGGTAACATAGTTCCTAACTTCTCCAAACTAACTCCTTTCTCCAGGAGAAACCATTTCATACACCTAACTTCAACCAGATCTTCTGTAAACTGATAAACAAAAGTTTTCCAAGCTGTAGGTCTTTTCCTTCAAGCTAAATAACATTCTGATCTCTCTAAACAGAAAGCAAGCTAACACTTCTCAACATTTACTCTGTTTACATGTCAAACTCTCCAAGTGCAAACAAATTCTGACTATCATGCCAGGAACTCTCTCTCTCATACTGATTTGAAACAAATTGTGGCTCTAGAAATACTGACAAGGTAATCATTAAAACATTTCATGCACACAAAGCAAAACCCATATGCCACTTGTTCAAAATCTAAACTTTAAAACAAGTATACAGACTCTGTTTTTAAAGTTTATGTGGGCTTGGCTCCATGTGCATGAGGAGTTTTATTTATATCATAATCTGATTTCGACGGTACAAGTTTGAGGTAGGATGTTCCTCAATGAGTATCCCATGTATCTCAGAAGCAAAATAGTTATGGGTTCGCGTCTCACTCCAGAAATCTGAGCTTGATTTGTAGAGTAGCCTTTCAGTGCAGTAATGAGGGGATGCAGGGGAGGCAATGGCCTAGTGGTATTATCGCTGGACTGTTAATCCAGAGACCCAGGTAACGTTCTAGAGACCCGGGTTTGAATCCTGCCATGGCAGATGGTGGGATTTGAATTCAATAAAATATCTGGAATTAAGGGTCTAATGATGACCTTGAATCCATTGTCGATGGTTGGGAAAAATCCCACCTGGTTCACTAATGCCCTTTAGGGAAGGAAACTGCCATCCTTACCCGGTCTGGCCTACATGTGACTCCAGACCCACAGCAATGGGGTTGACTCTGAACTGTCCTCTGGACAATTAGGGATGGGCAATAAATGCTGCCTGGCCAGCGACGCCCTCATCCCGTGAGTGATTGAAGGGGAAACAATAGTACTGTCAGAGCCACCATCTTGTGGAGGAGATGTTCAGCCCTTTCTGACCCCTGATGTTATCCGAAGGTGTGTTGCTGGAGTTTACCACTGATACACACAGTGTGTTATTGTGTTGCTATTTGTGCAGCAACAGTGCCCATACTTTACTGAGTTGGTTTTAGGGAAAGACTGACATCATGAAAGGTACCGTGTCAGAGAAAATTTCATCTTACCACCAGCACTGAACTTGTAGATTAATAACTTTGAAATCTTATGTTGAAATCAGGAGAAAACATAGAGAAATGGTGTACATTCACCGCTCTAGGGTGTTCAGCAGGGTGGGTAATCTCCAATGGAATTGTATCCTGTCATGTCATTGAACCACTGAAAGGTCACAGCACAGGAAGAGGCCATTCAGCCCCTTGTATCTGAACCATCGGTGACAACATGGAGAGATAATTGGACAGAGGAACCCTCCCCACCCTGGATTTAAGGACTAGCCATTATCCAATGAATTGGGTCATTTCACTGAGATATGTCATGGTCCTGACTATCAGGGACTCATCACTTCTGGCTGAAATTATTCCCATTTCTTTGGACAAGAGCCCTCTGCCTGTCCCACAGACCCCTTCACCCAGCTCCAACACTCTCCATCCGCCTGGACCCCTCCGTCTGGCCTTCTACCTGCGCTCGAACTGTTCATTGAGAACTAAAAACCGAAAGAACTGCAGATGCTGTAAATCAGGAACTAAAACAGAAGTTGCTGGAAAATCTCAGCAGGTCTGGCAGCATCTGTGAAGGAAAAAAATCAGAGTCAACGTTTCAGGTCAGTTCTGAGGAAGGGTCACCGGACCTGAAATGTTAACTCTGATTTATTTTTCCTTCACAGATGCTGCCAGACCTGCTGAGCTTTTCCAGCAACTTCTGTTTTTGTTCATTGAGAACTGTCGACATGACATTGGTCACCTCAAGTTCTCTGCGGCCCCCCGCCCTCTCCCAGTCCAACCTATCCCTCTCCGAACTGACTGCACTTCGTGCACTCAGATCTAACCCTGACTTTGTTATTAAGCCTGCCGATAAGGGTGGTGCTGTTGTAGTCTGGCGTACTGACCTCTACTTTGCAGAGGCTGAGCGCCAACTCTCAGATACCTCCTCCTACCTTCCCCTGGACCATGACCCCACCATGGCACATCAGGCCATTGTATCCACTATGGTAACTGATCTCATTTCATCCAGTGATCTCCCCCCGCCCTGCTTCCAAGCTGATAGTCCCCAGCCCTGCACAGCTCACTTCTACCTCCTCCCAAAAGTCCACAGACAGTACTGTCCAGGCAGACCCATTGTTTCAGCTTGCTCCTGCCCCACAGAATTCAACTCTTCCTACCTGGACTCAGTCTTCTTTCCCCTGGTCCAATCCCTGCCCACGTACATCCATGATTCCTCTGATGCCTTATACTGGTTTCAAAACTTCCAGTTTGCTGGTTCCTCTTTACCATGGATGTACAATCCCTTTACACATCCATTCTCCACCAGGGGGGTCTTAGGGATCTCCGCTTCTTCCTGGAGCAAAGACCTGAATCATCCCCACCCACCACCACCCTCCTCCGCTTGGCCGAGCTTGTCCTCACCCTCAACAGCTTCTCTTTCAATTCCTCTCATTTTCTTCAGGTAAGAGGGGTTGCCAGGGGTACCCGCATGGGCCCTAGTTATGCCTGTCTCTTCTTGGGGTAGGTGGAACATTCCTTGTTCCAGTCCTATTCCAGTCCCCACCCACAACTCTTTCTCCGATACATCGATGGTATCATCGGTGCTGCTTCCCTCTCTCGTCTGGAATTGGAAAACTTCATCAATTTCATTTCCAATTTCCAACCTGCCCTCTGCCCTCACTTTTACCTGGTCTACCTCTGACTCCTCCCTTCCCTTCCTTGACATCTCTGTTTCCATTTCTGGGAATAGACTGACCACTAATATCCACAGATACCGGGACTATACATCCTCACACCCCACTTCCTGTAAAGACTCCATCCCGTTCTCTCAGTTCCTCCATGTCCGGCGCATATGTTCAAATGAGGCCAACTTCGACAAGGGAGCCTCCAAAATGTCCACCTTCTTCCTCAACTGAGGATTCCTCAGCTCCGTGGTCGACAGGGCCCTCAACCAGGTCCGACCCATCTCCCGCACTTCTGCCCTCACCCCTTCTCTTCCCTCCCGCAACAGCGATAGGGTTCCCCTCATCCTCACCTACCATCCCACCAGCATCCACATTCAGAAGATCATCAGACGCCAGTTCCGCCACCACCAGACACATATTCCCCTCCCCTCCCTTGTCCGCCTTCCACAGGGAGCGTTCCCTCTGGGACACCTGGTCCACACTTCCTTCACCCCCAACACCCCCCCTGTAACCGGCGAAGGTGCAACACTTGCCCATTTACCTCCTCCCTCCCCAGTATCCAAGGGCCCAAACATACCTTCCAGGTGAAGCAACACTTCATCTGCACTTCCCAGAATCTAGTCGACTGTATTCACTGCTCACAATGTGGTCTCCTCTACACTGGGGAAACGAAGCATAGACTGGGTGACTGCTTTGCAGAACATCTACATTCTGCTCGCAAAAAAGACCCTGAACTACGCGACGCCTGCCACTTTAACGCACCACCTTGCTCCCTGGCCAACATCTCTGTTCTCTGGTTTGCTGCAGTGTTCTAGCAATGCTCAACACAAGCTGGAGGAACAACACCTCATTTTCCCTCTGGGGACCCTGCAGCCCAATGGACTCGATATTGAGTTCAATAATTTTAGGGCCTAAACTCTCCCATGTCCCAGCCCCCTGCCCCACACACCAGGCCTTGTTATCACCATTACACACTACCTACTGTTAGCCACTAACAGTCCTCATTAATATTATTGGCCCTCCAAGCAAGGTTGTTATCAATGTCTTTGTCTGTCCAACTGTTCTTCTCTGTCTTTGGGCTCTATCCCCACCTATCATTTACTCCTTACCCCCTCCCACATCCCTATCTTCTGCATATAAACAGACACTTTCTTAGCTACATGAGGCCAGGCAGCATCAGAGGAACAGGAACTGAAGAAGGGCCCTGACGCGAAACGTCAACCTGCCTGCTCCTCTGATGCTGCCTGGCCTGCTGTGTTCCTCCAGCTCCACACTGCGTTATCTCAGACTGAAGCATCAGCAGTTCCTACTCTCTCTGACTCTCCTAGCTGCCATCTGTTCTGAGGAGGAAGGGTTACTGGACCCGAAACGTTAACTCTGATTTCTCTTCACAGATGCTGCCAGATCTGGTGATCTTTTCCAGCAACTTCTGGGTTTGTATCTTATTTCCAATAAAGTTTAGAGACTCAGGTGAGGAAAGTAAATGTACTCTTGGCCAAAGTACAAGTGAAGGCAAGTCGTCAGGGTGACACGGGGAGTCTGCACAGGGTTAGGAAAGTGGACAAAGACTTGGCAGATGGAACGTAATGTGGGAAAAATGTGCAGTTATGCACTTTGGCAGGGAGAATAGAGGAGCTTAATGTTATTAAATAGAGAAAGACTGCGGAAAGCTACAGTACAGAGAAATGTGCAGCAAAAAGCTAGCATTCAAACTCAACGGGTAAGAGAGAAGGCCTTAGTGTCAAAGGGAATGGTGTATAAAAAAAGAGAGGTCTGACTAACCCTGTGCAAGGCGCCAGTCAGACCGTGAACCGTGTTTGGCCCCATAACTAAGGAAAGATATTGGAGGCAGTCCAGAGAAATTTCACTAAGTTGATACCAGGTATAGAAGGACTGTCTTATGGGGAGAAGTTGAGTAGATTGGGCCTGTACGCATTGGAATATGGAAGAATGAGAGGCGACCTTATTGAAACATATAAGATTCTTCGGGAGACTTGACAGGGGACTGGTTATTCCCCCTTGCGGGAGAGTCTACGACCAGAGGGCATGATACCTTATCTCAGTGATAAAGGATCTTCCATTGAAGACAGAGATGAGGAGGAATTTCTTCTCTCAGAGGACAGTGAATCAGTGGAATTCTTTACCATAGAGGGCTGTTGAGGTCGGGTTATTAAGGCTGGGATTGATTGTTTTTTTTAGAAGCAGTAAGGGAACCAAGGGGAAAGGCAGGAAAGTGGGGTTCAGAATGATCAGATCAGCCATGAATTGAATAGCGGAGCGTAAATGATGGGGTGAATGGCCTACTTCTGCTCTTACATTTGATGATCTTATGTGGAGGCAGGTTCAAAGGTAACAGTTTGAAGAAGAGTTGCCAACCCAACCAGGATAGCCCTGGAATTGACAGGAATTATAGATGAAGAGGAAGTGGTGGAGGAGGGTACAATTACAACATTTAAAAGGCAGCTGGATGGATGTATGATTAGGAAGGGTTTCGAGGGATATGGGCCAAATGCTGGCATTAGATCAGATTGGGATTTTTGGTCGGCACAGACGAGTTGGACCAAAGGGTCTGTTCCTATGCTGTAGGTCTCTGTGAAAGACAGTTGAGATTGGGAATGCATTGAAAAGACAGTCAAAGTTCTATTAACTCAATAATGTCTTGTCAGTGAGCAGCGAGGGGCTGTTCATTCCAGTCAGACAGTTAAATTGGAAAAAAACTCCAGTGACTCATCTATCCAGAGTCAACAAAACTCAACATGTTATAGCGTCCAGCTATTTCAATGTGTTCCCATTGAAAAGGTAGGGCTGACAGTAAGGGTCTAGGCCAGAAGGGTCAGCTTTCCTGCCCCTCTGATGCTGCTTGGCCTGCTGTGTTCATTCAGCTCTACACCTTGTTATCCCAGTACTCCGTGTAACTGAGAGCTGTAGGATATCAAATCCTTAATATAAGGTAAATGTGTATTTTGAGGGTCACTGCTTAGCTCAGCAGAGTTCAGGCTCATTCAAACTGAACCCTTCATGTCCTTACCTTCCCTCGTTTCCACATTAGGTCCTTTAAAACGCCAGGATTTTATTCTGTTCATTTCTTCAGGATCTTAACTCTGTTAAGTATATAATCAAGTGTGTTTCCTTTCTGTTTCAATGCTTCACCTTGAGCCCAGACACACTGATGGCATAGTTACCCGCAAATTAATGACCCTGACTCCTACCTCTCCAAAATGCTAATCTGTCAGCAAGTCATCTAAACAGATCAGCTTAACACGTCATTATTCATTAACCACTGGAACCAGGCCATTGTAAATGTCATACAGCTGATTGGAATGGTCTTTCTCATTGTAAATACATAAACCAGCAATATACCAAAGGAGAGGAGATGAAGAGAGGTTAATGGGGGAGCTGATTGAAAGCATTAGCAACAGATATAGGCCATTCAGCACCTAGAGCCTGATACGCCTCACATCGCCCCCCCAACACTCCCCTGACTCCCCCATCCCCACTCCCCAACACCCCTCCACCCATTTCCCCCACCCCCACTGCCCCCTGATTAATACAATTACAGTTAAGGTACATCTCAGTCATAGAGTCATACAGCACGGAAACAGGCCCTTCGATCCATCCAGTCCAGGCTGACCATAATCCCAAACTAAACTAGTCCCACCTGCCTGCTCCTGGCCCATATCCCTCCAAACCTTTCCCTATTCGTGTACTTATCCAAATGTCTTTTAAACGTTGTAACTGTACCCACCTCCACCACTTCCTCTGGAAATTCATTCCACACATAAACCACTCTCTGTGTAAAACACGTTGCCCCTCATGTCTTTTTTAAAATCTTTCTCCTCTCAACTTAAAAATGTGCCCCCTAGCCTTGAATTCTCCCAGTATAGGGAAAAGACCTGCCATTCACCTTATCTGTGCCCCTCATGATTTTATAAACCTCTATAAGGCCACCCCTCAACCTCCTGCGCTCCAGTGATTAAAGTCCCAGCCAATCCAGCCTCTCCTTATAACTCAAACCCTTCATTCCTGGCAACATCCTGGTAAATCTTTGCTCAACCCTCTCCAGCTTAATAATATCCTTCCAGTAACAGGCTGACCAGACTGCACCAGTATTCCAGAAGAGGCCTCACCAACGTCTTGTACATCCTCAACGTGACGTCCCAACTCCTGTACTCAAAGGCCTGAGCAACAAAATCAAGTGTGCTAAACACCTTCCTAACCACCCTGATGCAAACTTCAAAGAATTGTGCTCCTGAACCACTAGGTCGCTCTGTTCTACGACATTACACAGGGCCGTATTTTTGGTTGTTTGAGCTGCCTTTAGTTCCGTATGCTTCACCAGCCTCCATGAAAGAAAAATCGATTAATCAGGTCTCGACATTCTCATCTGGTCCCCAGGATCTGGGGTCGGAGGGAAAATAAAGAGGTGAAGAAGGGAGAGAAGATTATGTGAGATAGCAAGGTGTAGAGCTGGATGAACACAGCAGGCCAAGCAGCATCATAGGAGCAGGAAGGCTGATGTTTCGGGCCTAGACCCTTCATCAGAAACGTCAGCCTTCCTGCTCCT
>NW_025971805.1:0-10244 GCF_021869965.1 Rhincodon typus
TATCCGCCTCCCACTCTCTCCCTATTTATTTCAAAACCCCCTTCCCCTCCCCCTTTTCTGATGAAGGGTCTAGGCCCGAAACGTCAGCCTCTCTGCTCCTATGATGCTGCTTGGCCTGCTGTGTTCATCCAGCCCTGCACCTTGTTGTCTCGGATTCTCCAGCATCTGCAGTTCCTACTATCTCATGTTCATCCTGGGCCTCCTGCAGTGCCACAACGATGCCACCCAAAGGTTGCAGGAACAGCAACTCATATTCCGTTTGGGAACCCTGCAGCCCAATGGTATCAATGTGGATTTCACAAGCTTCAAAATCTCCCCTCCCCCTACCGCATCCCAAAACCAGTCCAGCTCGTCCCCGCCTCCCTAACCGGTTCTTCCTCCCACCTATCCCCTCCTCCCACCTCAAGCCGCACTCCCATCTCCTACCTACTAACCTCATCCCGCCCCCTTGACCTGTCCGTCCTCCCTGGACTGACCTATCTCCTCCCTAACTCCCCACCTACACTCACCTTTACTGGCTCCATCCCCGCCTCTTTGACCTGTTTGTTTCCTCTCCACCTACCCTCTCCTCCATCCATCTTCTATCCGCCTCCCCCTCCCTCCCTATTTATTTCAGAAACCCCTTCCCCTCTCCCATTTCTGATGAAGGGTCTCGGCTGAAACGTCAGCCTCTCTGCTCCTATGATGCTGCTTGACCTGTTGTGTTCATCCAGCTCTACACCTTGTTGTCTCATAAACCAGGAGTGATAGATTCAAGCTAAGTAGCAGAAGGATTAGAGGGAATGTGAGGAAAAACATTTTTAATGCAGAGGATGGTGGGTATCTGGAGTTCTCTGCCTGAAATGGTGGTGGAGACAGAGACCCTTACCCCTTTTAAAAAGTACCTGGATCTTCACCTTAAATGCTGCAAGCCGCTGGGCTGTGGGCTGTGTGTCGGAATATGAGATTAGAAAGAGCAGCTGGGTGTCTTTGTGTTGGCATGGATAAGATGGGCTGAATTGTTCCCTTCTGTGCTGCTTTGGGCTCACTGCCATTCATTCTTCCTCCAACCAGGTTCTTCATCATTATTCAATTTTCCCAATCTCTTTCACATTTATGACCATTTACCTTCAGGATAAGGAGTCAGCAATTACATTTTCTTTGTTGGAAATACTTGCAATTTTTATGTTAACAGCTTGAGATCTCAGCTTCATCGGAGCAACCTTCAAATCTTGCTCCTGAGTCATTCCGCAAATTTTAGTGGATTATGGTCCATAAATATGACAGTTTCAAAGTTACCATGTGAAATATAAACTTTGGGGTGTTGAAGAGCTGCTAACACTGCCAATGCTTCCTTTTCTATTGTTGCACACTTCTGTTGATGTCTGTTCAATTTTTTCAAAAAATAAGACATGGTCTTCTCCATTCCAGCCTTGTCATCCTGTGACAGCATTGTTCCAGTTCCAAAATCACTATAGTCCACTGTTAATTGAAATGGTTTGTTAAAGTAAGGTACAATTAATACAATTTCATTCTTGAAAATTGTTTTTATCTTTTCAAAGACTGCCTGAAATTCTGTAGACGGTACCCTCTTTGTTTGTTTTACATAGCAAATTAGTCAAAAATATGACTACTGTATTAAAATGAAGTACAAATTTCAACGAAATCTGCACATTCCCCAGAACCTCATTATCACTTGTTTTATTTTAGGAGTGGGAAAGTGAATTATAGTTTTTACTCTTGTCATTCTGGGTGACATCTGCCCTCATCCTACAACTTGTCTGAAGTGCGTCACATTAGCTTTTGCAAATTTGTTTTTTCCTAGATTAAACACCAACCCAGTTGACAAATTTGGGTAAACAATTTTTCTAACTGTTCTAAATGTTCCTTTTGTGTAGTACTATATACTATGATGTCACCCAATTGAACCACAAAATGTGATACTTCAGCTTTTTTTGTTGAATAATCGTTGAAATGTGGCTGGGCATTCTTAAATCTACAAGACATAACTTGACATCTGTACAATCCATTAGGTATGACAAATGCATAAATTTCCTCAGCTCTTGTTGCCAGCAGTACTTGCTAATATCCTATTATCAAATCAACTTTAAGTAAGAATGGCACCAGAGCAACACTATCAGTGTAATCATTTAGTCTGGGAATAGTGCAAATATCTGTCTCCATGACCTTCACTTTCCTACAGTTTCCACACAATCTCATTGAATCATCAGGTTTAGGAACTCTAATAACTCTGGTTTGGCTTGATCAATTGATTCTCCAACATGTGTTAAATTTTCACTCTTACTTCGTCTTGTTTCTCTAGTTTGGGCCCGAATTACCTACATCTGTGTAGTGCTCAATTAACTCGGTACATCTAAAAGTGCTTTTTTGCAACTTCTGAGCAATTTCTTCATAACTCTTTCAATTCTTTATAGTGACCACTGAATGTTGATTTTAATGGCTTGTCTTGTAAAGGCAACTGTACCAAAACTTTATCTTCTGCTTTAAAAATTGTTGTCACATGTTTTGGGAATTGTCTCGATGCTCCTAAGCAACTCTACATGCTCCTGTTAACCTTTAGAGAAATGTGGACACATTTAAGATTTCTTTTTCTGGCCCTGCAATTTATCTCTAATCAGTTTTAATTGTCCTCATATTTCATGGCCATAAACTAATTCAAATGCGCTGAAGCAAGTAAATTTGTTTGGGGAATCTCTGGCTGCAAATAAGAGAAAATCTAACTTTTTGTTCCAATCTTTCAGGGACTCATAACAATAAACTTTGATCATAGCTTTGAGAGTTTAGTGATACTTGTCCAAGCACCTTGGGTCTGTGGATGGTATGTAGTCAATTTCAATTGTTTAATCCCCAAACTATTGATATAATCTTGAAAAGATTTTGACATGGAGTTTGATCCTTGATCAAATTGTACTTCCACTCGTAGACCAGAATTTTCCCACTTTAGCTTTGGTTGTTCAAAAAGGACTATCCTTTGGAAATCGAGTAGTCATATCCATAATCCATTGGGAAGGAGGCATGGTAAAAGTGCTGGGTGAGAGATTCAAAATAGAGGCTGGGGAGGGATCCTTTCAAGTTTCTCCTTGACATCACTAGGCCACATGTTTCCAAAGCTCAGCAGATTCAAATCTACATTATCATTTCTTAATAGGGAAGCACATTACTAAAAATTGAAGTGGTAAACTTGCATTGATATAACGCTTTTCATGACCACTCAATGTCTCAAAATGGTTTATATCTAATTAAGTCTTTTTAAGTGTATTCAGTATTTTATGTAGCAAATAGCAAACCAAGAATGACCAAATAAGTTTTTGTGATGTTTATTTGAGCTTCTGTGTTGGCCCAGACAACTGAGATAACTCCATTGCCCTTCTTCTAAAATCATGCCTTGGTAATTTTCTACATTCAATTGAGCAGGCAAATGTTGCTTTTGCTTTCACAGTGCAGCAGTTTCAGTGTTACACTGGAGTATCAGCCTTGAGATTGGGACTTGGATTTAGGGAGTGGAACTGGAGAAATAGAGGCAACAATGCTACAAACCAGGACATGGCTATAGGGTCTGAGCAAAAAAAAATGTTCTAAATTTGTACTTAAAGGAATCTTGCCATTTTTTATAAAAGGGAAACTGCAGTATATGATCAGAAAATGTGGCCATTCTCAAAATAGATTCTCATTTAAATTATAATACTTCAGTTCCTTCGATGGCCTCATTGGTTATGCTGCTGGAGTCAACTGTGTGCATTGATGCTCTCAAATCTGTGTTACTGAAGGAAATAAACTGTTTTGGTCCTCAAGTGTGCTTCATGTTTTCTGCTATAATGCCCCCTGCTCATCTACTTTAAAATGTTGCTATAAACTTGCATCAATCATTGTTGGCAACTATTCAGAGTAAATGGTGCCTTTCTTTCTCATTTAAATAATTATGTAAAGTGCTTTTGGGAGTACAGTTCACAGAACAATAGAAATTCTTGTCAAATCATTGTGTTAGTTCTACAAACCGTGGCTGATTGGGATAGAATGATGTTTACAGAAATAAAAATGTGACCTCCTTATGCCTGTCATGAATCAACATCAGGAATAGCCTTCAATAATTTGGCTGTGATACATCTTTTACTTGTCTCTAGCTGTTCATAGAAGTAGGTTCCATTTGCGCCATAAATTGCTGCTTGCTGGTACTAAAAGTAGGACAATGTGTTAGGCAACGTGTACTGAAACAAAATCAGCAATTGCTGGAAAAACGCAGCTGGTGTGGCAGCATCTGTAGAGAGAAAGCAGAATTAATGTTTCGAGTCCAGTTGCTTGATTGACATTAACATTTCTCTTTTATTTTTTGAAGTTGACCAAACTTTGGTAAAGGCAGAGGATGACAGTATTTACTTAAGTGGAAACTCCCTTGGGTTGCAGCCAAAGAAAACAAAGAATTATGTCAATGAAGAACTGGATAACTGGGCCAAATTGTAAGTAAAGCAATCTATGGCGAATACTGTATTTTTGTTGTTTGTGTTTGTAAAATCTTTACTGTCTGGTGCTTTCAGTTATAATAAAATTTGCAGTTCTTAAGCATCTTTAAAGTAGGCACTTAATGGCAGCATTTTTAAAGAAAATTTGAGACCACTCTGTCGCAAGAGATATTAGGCCAAATGGCCAAAAGCTTTGTTTTTCTTTTGAAGATAAAAAGCATGTTTAAGGAAGAAAAGATAGAGAGGCAAGGCAGTTTAGGAGTGGATTGTGGCAGCTGAAGACTTGGTCAACAAGGGGGAAGAAATTCAAATTGTTGGATGATCACAATGTAAGTATTGGAGAAGCCCAGGTAACAAGGAGGGCCATAGAAATATTTACATAGATAAGAAGAGGTGATACAGTTGAGGAATTTGAAAACAAGGATGAGAACTTTGAGATCTGTTAGGATGGGGGTGAAATACTCAGCACAAGAAGATGAGGAAGGTTGACTGGAGAGTTGTGGGAGGAATGTTTTTAGTGGAGAGGGTTGAATAGAGGATTGAGAGGCTGTGGTTCATTATTTTGAATGTGAAACCAGGAGGAGCTCGTCTAGGTAATATATAGTTTAAACACTTTTTTTTATGGCCTGTAGCAATTCCTTTGAGAATCACAGTTTCATTTGGATGCTGATATTTTTTGGAATCCAGCAAACCCAGTGCTGTCTAAATTCATGACAACCCAAATTTGTATTTGCTTCCACAGCCACCATTTATTTTGTTTTACAGTTAGATTTTTGCACTTATAAACTGGTTATGGCATTTGCCTACAAAACAACAGTAATTATGTTTGTAAAGTAATTAAGTGTTTTGGGACACCGTAAAATTGTGAACTTGCAGTAATATTGCATGTTAATTCTAACAGTATTTTATTTATATTGCAGAGGCGTTCATGGGCATTTTGTTGGTGCTTTTCCTTGGGCTTTAGCAGATGAGTGCTTAGTTGAGAAAATGGCTAACTTAGTCGGTAAGGTACAATTCCTTTTCATGACATAATTGAAAGCTATTAATGCCCACGTTGAATTACTGCTTGACTTGACCAGTAAAATGTTAACTGATTAATATGTGAAATTTGTTTTGAACAGAATTAGAATAACTGCACTGATCCCAAGTCATTTCACTCTAAATGTAAAGATTTGATTCTTGGTACATGAAATTTGTTCTCAGGGATTGCTATAAACACCTTGGAGTAATAACAATGAAATGTTGTAGAGGTTAAATTTATGAACAAATAAAATCTGAAAATAAACAGAAAACAAATACTCTATAAATGAAACTGACTGGTTCACTGTATTCACTGATATGATTATTTTTAATGAGTAAATGCCTCCTAAATCTAATGTTTGCAAATGCGATTAAATGCACCAATTTTGCGACATTAATTGAGGTGCTGTTACACTCTTCCACCCAACAATATACCTTTCAATTCAACAAAATGTCATAATTGCTTACATTGTCCCGATGGAATTGTGAAGGATGGGGCAATGTTTGGATACTAAATGCTCATTTCTATTCTGAGAAATTGTTACCTATTAGACACTTGAAGCCAGATAGGCGAAATGTTGTTGATACCTGATACCTCAAAATAAAAGCGGAAATGCAGAATTGGCCTAGTAGCTCGGGGCAGGAACTGAGGAGGAATAAAGAGGTAACATGTCAAGTTAAAGACAGTAAGAACTGCAGATGCTGGAGTCAGAGACAACACAGTGTGGACCTAGAAAAACACAACAGGTCAGATAGCATCAGAGGAACAGGAAAGTTGATGTTTCGGGTCGGGACCCTTCTTCTTTCTGATGCTGTCTGACCTGCTGTGTTCCTCCAGCTCTACACTAACATATCAAGTTAATAGCCTTTCAGAAGATCCATTTGCCATATTGCAAGTGTATCTGATGTCATTACCAGGTGAACTTATAAGTTAATGAGCATCATCTGAAAAGACAGTGAACCACAATGAACTCGCAATTAAGACCCTGAGGTGCAGAGGGAATGGTCGGATCTAGATTAGCCTAGGTTCCCCTTGAACATCAATCCAGAAGAGTAGACCCATTTCACCAAACTCAGTGGAGCTCATTGAACCTCATTATTTCTAGCAAGTTTGACTGTGCAGGAAATCTATGACTGATCCTATGCATTGACCTTGTGTTGAAATGTCAATTCAGGCCATAATTACACAATGGGAGATCAACCTGCTTTCAGACAACCCATTGGCTTGCAGCTGTTCTTTTGCTGCCTGCAGTTTACAATTAGATTGTCCAGACTATGGTAGAAAAGGAACAGATAAGTTTCAACTTCAATCTAACTGCCGTATAGTGTAGGTTAAAATTTGGGCTAATCAAAGCTGAATTCATCAACTGAGAGACAGGCAGTGTGGCTGGTTGCTTTTCTACGAAGAATGTAAAAAAAACTGCTACCAATTTGACAATACGAAGGTGGGTCACGTTGTGGACAGTGCGGAGGGCTGTTCTAGGTTACAAAGGGACATTGATAGAATGCAGAGCTGGGCTGAGAAGTGACAGATGGAGTTTAACCCTGAAAAATGAGGTGATTCATTTTGGAAGGACAAACTTGAAAGCAGAATACAGGATTAACGGAAAGATTCTCGGCAGGGTGGAGGAGCAGAGGGATCTTGGGGTTCATGTCCACAGTTCCCTGAAAGCTGCCACCCAGGTAGATAGTGTTGTTAAGAAGGCGTATGGTGTGTTAGGTTTCATTAATAGAGGGATTGAGTTCAAGAACCGTGAAGTTATGCTCCAGCTATACAAAAGCCTGGTTCGGCCACATCTGGAGTACTGTGTCCAGTTCTGATCACCTCATTACAGGAAAGATGGGGAAGTGTTGGAAAAGGTGCAGAGGAGATTTACCAGGATGTTTCCTGGAATGGAGGGAAGGTCTTACGAGGAAAGGATGACAGAGCGAGGGCTTTTCTCTTTAGAATGACGAAGGATGAGAGGTGACTTGATAGAGGTGTACAAAATGATCAGAGGTATAGATAGAGTAGACAGCCAGAGACTTTTTCCTGGGTGGAGGTAGCTTTTACAAGGGGACATAGTTTTAAAGTGAAAGGAGGTAGATATCGGGGAGACGTCAGAGGTAGGTTCTTTACTCAGAGAGTGGTAGGGGCGTGGAATGCATTGCCGGAGAGGGTAGTGGAGTCGGCCTCATTAGGGGCATTTAAGCGGCTATTAGATAGGCATATGGGTGATAGTATAAGGTAGCAGTGGAGGTTAGATAGACCTTAGGTTTCGAGTAAAAGTTCGGCACAACATCGTGGGTCAAAGGGCCTGTAGAGTGCTGTACTGTTCTATGTTCTATGTTCAATTAAGAAACCATCTATATCACCCCTAACCACACAAAAGCTTACTAAGGCTTCGGGCATAGGAAATTAGTGGCAAGATAAAAGATGGTAAGTTCTAAGTTAAAGCACTAAATGCTAAAGTTAAATAGACTCATCAAGTCAGAGTCACACAGCATGAAAACAGACCTTTCGGTCCAACTTGTCCATGCCAACCAAGTTTCCAAACAAAACTAGTCCCACTTGCATGTGTTTGGCTCATATTACCTCTAAACCTTTCTTATTTAGGTTCCTGTCCAAATGTCTTCTAAATGTCATGACTGAACCTGAATCTACCACTTCCTCTGGCAGTTCAGACAAACAACCCTCTATGTGAAAACATTGCCCCTCACATCCCTTTTAAATCTTTCTTCACTCACCTTAAAATTATGTCAACTAGTTTTGAACTCCCCTACACTGGGTAAATGATCTTTTGTAATTACCTTTTCCATGCCCCTTATGATTTTATAAACTTCTATAAGGTTACCCTCAACCTCCTACACTTCAGTGGAAAAGAGCTCCGGCCTACCTAGCCTCTCATTATAACTCAAACCTTCCAGTCCTGGCATCATCCTGGTAAATCTTTTCTGAACCCTCTCCAATTTAATAACATCCTTCCTACAGCAGGGTAAACAGAACTGTATATTGTACTTCAAAAATGGCCTCACCAACATCCTACAACCTTAATACGACATCCCAACTCCTATACTCAATGGTCTGAGCAATGAAGGCAAACGTGCTAAATGCCTTCTGTTACGTTTGCCTCTGTTTAGTCCATATATCCCACAAAAGGCTGCGAGTTGACTCAATAATAATATGAAATGATTTTTATTGGTTATAACACAATTAATACTGTACTAATGATCATGCTACAAACTAGCAATTAATATGATAAATCTAACAATTAATATTCTAAATCTAAGTCAGTATCTTGTACTTTAACTTTACTTGGAATGATCAAACATCACCAACACTAGACCTTGGCCTTGATCCATGTGGTGATGGTTGTCTGATCTTCGTCTCCCGGTGATCCCAGGGACGCCTCTTCTTACAGTGGTTGGTCTCAAGTTACCACTCCCGAGGGTTGTGTTGCAGTGATTCTTATTCTTGGAAGCTTCCACACCCCTTTGGGAGAATTTTTCATTCCCACCAATAGATTGATGCGGAATCGATGGGTCTGATCAATTAGGGTAAATCAGGCAGTGCCATGCCAATGGTGGGGTGGCCTTTGGCCCTTCATTTCTGAGACTGTCAGAGGCAGGTACGTTGGGTAGGCTTTCCAGATAAGAGTGAGAGTTGGCCCTTTGTTCCGGAAGCAGCTTGATATTTCCTATGATAACAAGGTGCAGAGCTGGATGAACACAGCAGGCCAAGCAGCATCAGAGGAGCAGGAAAGCTGACATTTCAGGTCTAGACCCTTCTTCAGAAATGGGGGAGGGGAAGGGGAGTCTGAAATAAATAGGGAGAGAGGGGGAAGCGGATAGAAGATGGATAAAGGAGAAGATAGGTGGAGAGGAGACAGACAGGTCAAAGAGGCGGGGGTGGAGCCAGTAAAGGTGAGTGTAGGTGGGGAATTAGGAGGGGGATAGGTCAGTCCAGGGAGGATGGACAGGTCAAGGGGGCGGGATGAGGCTGGTAGGTAGGAGATGGGGGTGGGGCTTGAGGTGGGAGGAAGGACAGTTTAGGGAGGCGGGGACGAGCTGGGCTGGTTTTGGGATGCGGTAGGGGAAGGGGAGATTTTGAAGCTTGTGAAGTCCACATTGATACCATTGGGCTGCGGGGTTCCCAAGCAAAATGTGAAGTGCTGTTCCTGCAACCTTCGGGTGGCATTGTTGTGCCACTGCAGGAGGCCCAGGATGGACATGTCGTCTAAGGAGTGGGAGGGGGAGTTGAAATGGTTCGCGACTGCAAGGTGCAGTTGTTTGGTGCGAACCGAGCGTAGGTGTTCTGCAAAGCGGTCCCCGAGCCTCCACTTGGTTTCCCCGATGTAGAGGAAGCCACACCGGGTACAGCGGATGCAGGATACCACATTGGCAGATGTGCAGGTGAACATCTGCTTGATGTGGAAAGTCTTCTTGGGGCCTGGGATGGGGGTGAGGGAGGAGGTATGGGGGCAGGTGTAGCACTTCCTGCGGTTGCAGGGAAAAGTGCCGGGTGTGGTGCAGCTGGAGGGGAGTGTGGAGCGGACAAGGGAGTCACGGAGAGAGTGGTCCCTCTGCAAAGCAGATAAGGGTGGGGAGGGAAAGATGTCTTTGGTGGTGGGGTCGGATTGCAGATGGCGGAAATGTCGGAGGATGATGTGTTGGATCCAGAGGTTGGTGGGGTGGTACGTCAGGACGAGGGGGATTCTTTTTTGGTTCTTATTGCGTGGACGGGGTGTGAGGGATGAGTTGCGGGAAATGTGGGAGACACGGTGGAGG
>NW_025971806.1:0-699 GCF_021869965.1 Rhincodon typus
GTAAATCAGAAACAAAAATAGAAATTGCTGGAAAAGCTCAGCAGGTCTGGCAGCATCTGTGGAGAGAAACCAGAGTTAACGTTTCGCGTCAAGAGAGAAAGGTCACTCAGAAAGGATTTTTCTCCGTATGTGCTGTTAGCAATTTCTGTTTTTTGTATCTGTTTTGTAAATTGGTGTTCACCAGTTTAGGCTGTCCCACGGTGCTTTGAAATGCATTCACTTTGGAGGGAGTCAGTTTGGAGGGAGATAGGTTGGATTTGTTGAGAGGGGCAGTGAAATTGAGGCGACTAACGCCATGTTGACAGTTCTCAATGAAAAGATCGAGTGCAGGTAAAAGGCCAGAGGGAGGGGTCCAGGTGGAGGGGGAGTGTTGGAGTTGGGCAAAGGGGTCTGTGGGATGGGGAGAGGACTCTTGTCCAAAGAAATGAGCACAGAGGCGAAGATGGCGGAAGAACAGTTCGGCGTCATGTCGTGCCCGAAAATCGTTAAAGTGGGGACGCAGAGGGATAAAGCTGAGGCCTTTGCTGAGTACAGAACGTTCAGCATCAGAGAGCTGTGTGCAGATCATGATCCCATTACACCGCTGTGAGATAATCATTCGTCGTGCTAACAAGAAACTTTTTCTTTTCCTTTCAAGCATCAAGGCCCACAAGATGCAACAACTCAAAAATACCCATGGCCCTCTGGAACCTACCTCTC
>NW_025971806.1:799-2718 GCF_021869965.1 Rhincodon typus
TGCATCTTGTGGGCCTTGATGCTTGAAAGGAAAAGAAAAAGTTTCTTGTTAGCACGACGAATGATTATCTCACAGCGGTGTAATGGGATCATGATCTGCACACAGCTCTCTGATGCTGAACGTTCTGTACTCAGCAAAGGCCTCAGCTTTATCCCTCTGCGTCCCCACTTTAACGATTTTCGGGCACGACATGACACCGAACTGTTCTTCCGCCATCTTCGCCTCTGTGCTCACTTCTTTGGACAAGAGTCCTCTCCCCGCTCCACAGACCCCTTTGCTCAACTCCAACACTCCCCCTCCACCTGGACCCCTTCCTCCGGCCTTTTACCTGCACTTGATCTTTTCATTGAGAACTGTCGACGTGGCATTAGTCACCTCAATTTCACTGCCCCTCTCAACAAATCCAACCTATCTCCCTCCAAACTGAGTGCATTCCGTGCACTCAGATCTAACCCTGAGTCATCGAGTCTGCCGATAAGGGAGGTGCTGTTGTAGTCGGGTGTACTGACCTCTACCTTTGCAGAGGCTGAGTGCCAGCTCTCAGATACCTCCTCCTACCTTCCCCTGGACCATGACCCCACCATGGCACATCAGGCCATTGTATCCACTACGGTTACGGATCTCATTTCATCCGGTGATCTCCCCCCATCCGCTTCCAAGCTAATAGGCCCCCAACCTCGCACAGCTCGTTTCTACCTCCTGCCAAAAATCCACAAACAGGACTGTCTAGGTAGACCCATTGTTTCAGCCTGCTCATGCCCCACAGAACTCATCTCTCCCTACCTTGACTCAGTCTTCTCCCCCCTGGTCCAATCCCTAGCCACATACATCCATGATTCATCTGACGCCTTACTCCAGTTTTAAAGCTTCCAGTTTACCGGCTCCAGCCACCTCCTCTTTACCATGAATGTGCAATCCCTTTACACATCCATTCCCCACCAGGAGAGTCTTAGGGCTCTCCGCTTCTTCCTGGAGCAAAGACCTGAACCATCCCCACCCACCACCACGCTCCTCCGCTTGGCTGAGCTTGTCCTCATCCTCAACAACTTCTCTTTCAACTCCTCTCATTTTCTTCAGGTAAGAGGGGTTGCCATGGGTACCCGTGTGGGCCCTAGTTATGCCTGTCACTTTGTGGAGTACGTGGAACATTCCTTGTTCCAGACCTATTTCCGGCCCCCACCCACAACTCTTTCTCCGATACATCAATGATGTCATCGGAGCTGCTTCCCTCTCTCGTCTGGAATTGGAAAACTTCATCAATTTCGCCTCCAATTTCCACCCTGCCCTCACTTTCACCTGGTCTATCTCTGACTCCTCCCTTCCCTTCCTCGACATTTCTGTTTCCATTTCTGGGGATAGACTGGCCACTAATATCCACTACAAACCCACTGACTCCCACAGCTACCTGGACTATACATCCTCACACCCCACCTCCTGTAAAGACTCCATCCCATTCTCTCAGTTCCTCCATCTCCGTCGCATATGTTCAGATGAGGCCAACTTCGACAAGGGAGCCTCCGAAATGTCCACCTTCTTCCTCAAACGAGGATTCCCCAGCTCCGTTGTCGACAGGGCCCTCAATTGAGTCCAACCCATCTCCCGCACTTCTGCCCTCACCCCTTCTCTTCTCTCCCGCAACAGCCATAGGGTTCCCCTTATCCTCACCTACCATCCCACCAGCATCCACATCCAGAAGATCATCAGACGCCATTTCCGCCACCTCCAGCAAGATGCCACCATCAGACACATATTCTCCTCCCCTCCCTTGTCTGCCTTCCGCACGGACTGTTCCCTCTGGGACACCTTGGTCCTCACTTCCTTCAACCCCAACACCTCCCCACAGCCCTATGGCACCTTCCCCTGTAACCGGCAAAGGTGCAACACCTGCCCATTTACCTCCTCCTTCCCCAGTATCCAAG
>NW_025971806.1:2818-10242 GCF_021869965.1 Rhincodon typus
CACATACCTTCCAGGTGAAGCAACACTTCACCTGCACTTCCCAGAATCTAGTCTCCTGCATTCGCTGCTCACAATGTGGTCTCCTCTACACTGGGGAAACAAAGCGTAGACTTGACGACCGCTTCGCAGAACATCTACGTTCTGCTCGCAAAAAAGTATCCTGAACTACCTGTTTCCTGCCACTTCAATGCACCACCCTGCTCCCTGGCCAACATCTCTGTCTCCGGCTTGCTACAGTGTTCTAGTGAATCCCAATGCAAGCTGGAGGAACAACACACTCATTTTCCGCTTGGGGACCCTACAGCCCTCTGGACTCAATATTGAGTTCAATAATTTTAGGGCCTAAACTCTCCCATATCCCAGCCTCCCACCCCACACACCCGGCCTTGTTACCACATAGCCTATCACTATACACCCCCTGTTGTTAGTCACTAACAGTCCCCATTAACAACTACTCACCCTCCCAGCCTGATCGTTAGCAACTCCTTTGTCTGTCCAACTGTCTTTCTCTCTGTTGGGCTCTATCCTATCGTTTACTCCCTACCCCAACCACCTCCCTATTTTCTGCATATAAACTGACGTTTTCCCAGCCACCATCAGTTCTGAGGAAGGGTCACCGGACCCAAAACGTTAACTCTGTTTTCTCCTCCACAGATGCTGCCAGACCTGCTGAGCTTTTCCAGCAACTTTGTTTTTGTGGCTGTGAGATAATCTCATGGTTTCTTTTATCCAATGGTTGGCCAGGACAATGGAGGCAATTCTCTTCAGTTCCAAGGGATGACATGGGATTTTTACTCTCCCCTGAGAGGGCAGACTGGGACTTAATGTCAAATAAAAACCGTAAGAACTGCGGATGCTGTAAATCAGGAACAAAAACAGAAGTTGCTGGAAAAGCTCAGCAGGTCTGGCAGCATCTGTGAAGAAAAAAATCAGAGTTAATGTTTTGGGTCTGGTGACCCTTCCTCAGAACTGCATGGTATAAGATTTGGCAGGGGATCACCCCGCACTGTCTCAGACGTGCAAGTTGCAGCTAGAGTCCCTCATGCAGTTCTGAAGCAGGTGACCACACAGAAACTCAAATAGCACAGCATTTGAGATTTTGAAACTGGTAAAGTCCACATTGAGACCATTGGGCTGTAGGCTCCCGAGGCGGAATATGAGGTGCTGCTCCTCCAGTTTACAGGTGGTGTCATTGTGACACTGGAGGAGGCCCAGGATGGACAGGTCACCCAGGGAATGGGAGGGGGAGTTGAAGTGGTTCGTGACCGGGAGGTGTTGTCATTTGTCACGAACAGAGCGCAGGTACTGTACAAAGCAGTTAGTAACTGTTAGTAATCAAGCCGTGATTCACTGATATAACACAAGAGTCCCATCCCAGCTCTCACACCCCGCGCCTTAGTTACAACTTAGCAAGGTTCACCAAATTGATTCTTGGAAAGGCAGGACTGATGTATGAGGAGAGATAAGAAGAATTGGTGGGGGTGGGGTGGAGTCTCACAGAAGCCTGTAAAGTTCTAGCAGATCTAGTTGGGGCAAATGCAGGAAAGATGTTCCCAATGGTGGGGGGAATCCACAATCAAGACCCATAGTTTAAGGAAAAGGGGTAAACATTTTAGGACTGAGATGAGGAGAAATCTCTTTACCCAGAGAGTGGTGAGCCTGTGGGATTCACTGCCACAGAAGTGGTTGAGGCCAAAACATTGTGTTTTCAAGGAGGAGGTAGATATAGTTCCTGTGGCTGAAGGGATGCAGATGGAGGGCAGGAATAGTGTATTGAGCTTGATGATCAGCCATGAATTGTGGAGCAGGGCCGAGTGGCCTGCTCCTATCCTCTGTTTCTATGCTCGTGTCACTAATGTTCCTCATCCTTGGAACCATTCCCCTGAATCATTTCACTGGGTAGGGGGTGCACAGGAAATTTAGGAGGGAAATGAACGCCATGACTGGGGAAATGCTGGGGAAGGTTTAGAAAGGCTGAAGATCCTTTCCCCCTTTGGAATTGAAGAGGCCGAGGGGAGATCTAATTAAGGTGGATGGAGGTCCCGGACAGAGGGTCTAGAAAGATCTAGGAGTCATTGTTTTAAAAATAAGGAGTTGCCTCCTTTAAGATTGAGATGGGGGCCTGTTTCTGCTCCTAATTTGTACAGTTGTGTGACCTGTTTCTCTCAGCAGATGTCAGTAACTGGGGGAATAGATATGGAATAATGTGGCATGGTAGCTCAGTGGTTAGCACTGCTACCTCACAGATCCAGGAACCCAGATTTGATTCTACCTTCAGTTGACTGTCTATGTGAAGTTTGCATGTTCTCTCCGTGCATGCGCGTGCGGGTGTGTGTGTGCATGTGTGTGTACTCCAGGTGCTCTGGTTTCCTCCCACAGTCCAAAGACGTGCAGGTTAGGTGGATTGGCCACGCTAAATTGCCCATAGTGCTGAGGGATGTGTAGGTTAGGTGGGTTATAGGGGGATGGGTCTGGGTGGGATGTTCTGAGGGTCGGTGTGGACTTGTTGGGCCGAAGGGCCTGTTTCCACACTGTAGGAAAAACTTTAATTCTCAAAAGGTTTAGACAGCAGTTGACAACATTTTCACCCACAAGATGATGGGGAGCTGGAACTCTCTGCCTGAAAAGATTGCAGAGGCAGGAAAATATTCGATCAGAAAACAAATTGAAAAACATGTGGATAATCACTTGAAGCACTTTAATCTATTGCTGTGGACAACGAGCTGCAAAGTGGCAGGAGGTTGAATGGATCTTTAGCTGCCAGCACAGGCACAATGAGCTGAATGGATGACAAGGCTCAGTGGCTCAGTGGTTAGCACTGCTGCCACACAGCACTAGGGACCTAGGTTTGATTCCACCCTTGGGCGACTGTCTGTGTGGAGTTTGCACGTTCTCCCCGTGTCTGTGTGGGTTTCCTCCCACAGTCCAAATATGTACAGGTTAGGGTGGATTGGCCATGCTAAATTACCCATAGTGTCCAGGGATGGGTAGGTTCGCCATGGGGAATTCAGGGTTATAGGGATGGAGTCGGTAGGTGAGATGCTCTTTGAAGGATCAGTGTTGACTTGATGGGCTAAATGGCCTGCTTCCACACAGTAGTAGTTCTATGACCTCCTCCTGAGCTGAATATAATTCAGGGGTTGGGGGTTGAATGTATTTCATATAATCAATAAGATTTTTGGACACTGAATATCATGCATCACCCATTTATTATGCATTCAAGAGATAGTATTCAAGCATATACAAGTATCGAGCCCTGAGATTGCTATCTCTGGCTGTATTTCTGAACATTTCATGGTGTGACATGGCATAACTGAGATATTAGGAGTAGGCCATTTGGCCCTTCAAGCCTGCTTCACCATTCAATAAAATCAGGACTGACCCCGCTCTGTCCTCAACTCCACTCTCCTGCCTACCTTGATAACTCAAATCTCTCATCCATTGAAAATCCATCTAACTCGGTCTTGGAATAAATTTGAAGACCTCACCTCCACTTCTGTTTGGATTCCAAATGTTGACCTCTGAGAGAAGAATTCCTCCTCATCTCCAGGGGACCTCCTATTCCTGCCCCCTCAGTCTTCACTACCCCACAAGGGGGAAACATCCTCTCAGTGTCTTCCCTGTCGAACAGAAACGAACATGTTTCAATAAAAATCACGTCTCGATCTTCGAAACTCTGATGGAACGGACCCAATCTGTTTAGCCTCTCCTCATTGGATAAACTTCAAATTCTCGGTAAAGTTTTTCTGGCACTTCATCCTCTCAGGAGAGATTTCCCCGGTTTGTCAGGATTAACAATTATTTCGTGCTCAACATCAAATGATCTCCTTGGTCAATGATTGGTTTACTGGGAGTTTGCTGTGTGCAGATTGGCTACCAGATTCTCTACATTGCAAAGAAAGGATATACTTGAAACAGACTGAGTACAAGGAAGATTGATCTGGGTTCCTGGGAATGGCAGATTAATCATCTGAGGGGAGATCGGGTCAACTGTATATGTTGGTGTGTAGCAAAATGAAAAGGGACCTCGTTGAAATGTATCAAATTCCAACAGGGCTGGACAGACTAGATGCAGGGAAGATGTTTCCCTGGTGAGGGAATCTAGAACCAGGGGACACAAACTCAGGATAGACCATTGAGGACTGAGATGAAGAAAGATTTCTTTGCTCAGAGGGCAGCGATCCTGTGCAATTCTCTACCACAGAAGACCAGTGGAGGCCAGGTTACTGAATATATTCAAAAAGAGATTAATAAAGGTTTAGATATTATGGGGAGAAAGCAGGAAGTTGAGATAAACGATCAGCTGCAATCATGTTGAATGGCAGAGCAGGCTCAATGGGCTGAATGGCCTCCTCCTACTCCTAGTTTCTATTACAGCAGGGAACACACTTGGAAAGGTGACTTTGTTGCCTGTGCAATACTGCAGCATGAAGGGCGCTATGTGAATGCACTGTTTTTCTTTCTTCCCTGCTCTTTGTAACCTGGGTGGTGTACTGCAGATCAGAGCTTCACCAAGCCTGAGCTACCTTGGAACTAAACTGCTCGCTTTCCTGAGAGAAGGGTTTCTACCGACACTGAGACCACCCAACATCCCCACGCAACCCCTGCGCGCCCCCCCCCCCCCCCCCCACCTTCATGCCCAGTCAGCGAGAGGCTGTAGTGACCATCTCCTTGGTAAGAGAGAGACATTGTGACTCCGACCAGGGAAGCAAGGGTTTCATCCTGTCGGTAACCTAGCAACACAACCAGTGCTATTTTTGGACAGAATCACAAATGCAGCTGAATTTTTTAAAAATGTAAAAGGAATCTCAAGATACTGCGCGATGGAGGAAGGAGGGCCACACAAACACACAGCCTCCAAAATGAAGCCGACAAGGTTGGAAAAATCTATGTGTTGAGCCCTTTGGAGCTGAGGTCAGGTGCAGTGTTTATTAACACAGCAGAGGGCTGTGTGTGATGTTAACCCACACAGATTTCCAACATCAATATTTATCTCATGCACAACATCAAGAAAAACAAATGATCTAGTCGTTATATTACCATTTGGTGGGAGCTTGCTGTGCGCAAATTGGTTGCTACATCCTCAACATTGCTAAGAAATTATATAGTGACAGAGTCATACAGCATGGAAACAGACTCTACAGTCCAACTGGTCTGCATCAACCAGACATCTCAGTCTGAAATAGCCCCATTTACCAGGATTTGGCCCAATCCCTCTAAGCCTTTTCTATTCATGTACCCATCCAGATTCCTTTTAAAAGTTGTAATTGTACCAGCCTCCACCACTTCCTCTGGCAGCTCATTCCATACACGCACCACCCTCTGTGTGAAAAAGTTGCCTCTTAGGTCCCTTTTAAATCTTTCCCCTCTCACCTTAAACCTATACCCCTCTAATGTTGGACTCCTCCACCCTAGGAAAAAGACCTTGGATATTCACCCTACCCATGCCCCTCATGATTTTATACACCTCTATAAGGTCCTTGCCATAGACTGAGCTCAGAGACTGTTGAGGTAGAGAGTTCCCAAGGTTCTGAGGAAGGGTCACTGGACCTGAAACGTTAACTCTGTTTTTTCCTTCACAGATGCTGCCAGACCTGCTGAGCTTTTCCAGCAATTTCTGTTTTTGTTTCAGAGAGAGTTGACCTGAGTTTCTGGTTCCTGGGATGGAGGTTTGTTATCTGAGGGTTGGGTCAACTGGGCCTGTATTCGCTGGAGTTTAGTGGAATAAAGAGATGCCTCATTGAGCCCCTAAAACTTTGACAGGGCTGGACAGACTAGATGTGGGAAGGATGCTTCACTGTTTGGGGAGCCTAGAATTAGGAAATACAGTCTCAGGATATAAAAGATAAAGATAAAGTCGACATATTCTTACCAGACCATAGGGCTGCTTTCTCGTTAGGTTCCCTCAGGATATAAGGTAGGCCATTTAGGACTGAGATGAGGAAACATTTCTCCACTCAAAGGGCAATGAACCTGTGGAATTCTCTGCCACAGAAAGCTGGTAACCCACATGAGCACTGGCCACACTCAACGTGTGGGTCTTGTTTTACTTTAACCCATGAATTTAACCCTTCTATTTATGTAAATGAACATTTTGACAAATACCGAAGGAATAAATGTGGGTCTTCTTCATTGTCAGGATTGTGCTGAAGACCCCTTTACCATCTTCCATTCAGTACTCGATGAATATTCTTACACCTACATTCCCCAAACATAGCTTCCAAACAATGGCTTTTACCCTCCCCCCTCCCCCACCACTAATGGCGACTATTCCATCAGCTGCTTGGGCCCCATTGAATTCCAGGATCTCCCTCTCTACACTGCTCTACCTCACTTCCTATTCTGTAAACCCAACCTCTTCATAGAATCCCTACAGTGCAGATAGAGGCCATCTAGCCCATCAACTCTGCATTGACCTTCCAAACAGCATCTCACCTATCCCTGTAACCCTGCACATCCCTGGACATTATGGCAATTTCCTGTGGCCAATCCACCTAACCAGCACATCTTTGGACTGTGGGAGGAAACACACGCAGACCTGGGGAGAACGTGCAAACTCCACATAGAAGGTCGCCCAAGGATGGAATCAAACCTAGGTCCCTGAGGCAGTAGAGCTAACCATTGTGCCACCGTGCCACCCATCTCTTTGATCAATTGTTTTGATCAGATGTCTGAACACTCATTCTGTGTTTTGGTGGCAAGTTTTGATTGATTAATGACCTGTGGTGTGCCGTGGTGTTCAATCCTCACTGCCACCATCAAAACCATCTACTTGCGTCTCTACAACATCACCTGATTCTGCCGTCCCTCTGATGCTGGAGCCGTCACGTCTCTGTCACGTCTACCCTCAACTATCCCAGGTCACCCTCACACCTCCCACTCTCTGTGAACCCGAACTCATCCAAAACTCTACCCCCAGCTCATGCCAAGTTCCTCACTCCCTGTATTCTCCGGCCTACATTGGCACCCAGTTCCACAACACTTCCGTGTTAAAATTCCTGTCCACATTTCCAACAGGAGTAGATCATTCAGCCCCTCAAGCCTGTTCCATCATTCAATGAGATGTTGGCTGATCTGTGACCTAACTCCATATCCCTGCCTTTGGCCCATACCACTTCATAGCTTTGCTTAATAAATAAAAATTATCTCAATCAGATTTAAAATTAACAACAGATCCAGCATCCACTGCCATTTGTGGAAGAGAATTCCAAACCTCTACCACCCTTTGTGTGTGGAAGTTATTTGAATTTTCCATTTTAATTTTAGTCTGTACTCTCCCTAATGACATCAGTGAGGTTAAAGGGCAGCTGTGTGTTTAGGATCTATTACACAAAAAAAATGGACTCAGGATCAAAAGTAATATATTGATTTTTCAAAAAATAATGTACATAATAACGTAAAGAAATGACAATACTGAACCAGAC
>NW_025971807.1:0-7482 GCF_021869965.1 Rhincodon typus
ACTTCATATACTGTGTGAGTTTAAGTACAGCACCCTTGGTCCTGCATTGCCTAAACCTCTTCTCACAGTTGTCCCCTTATCTGCCCTGCCAGAAGTTAGCTTCCTGACCCTTTCCATTCATTCTGTCCTATTATCTATTCTGGAAACTTTAACCTGAGTTGACCCCACCAGTTTAACATTTTCCATAATTCTCCATGCAACTGACCCCATCCTACCATGATTTTAATTTAATGTCCTATCCACAGACCCTAGCTATGTCATTCGCCAGGGCTTCGGTCCCTGTGTGATTCGGGTGGATCCTATCCATCAGAACAGCTCCGTCCTTCCCCAGTCCTGACATCAATGTCCAATGAATTTGAACCCGTGTCTCCCACACAAATCTCAGTCATGTATTTAACTCTTTAATCTTGCTGACCTTGTTCCTGTCTGCTTATGGATCAGGTATTAATCCAGAGAATATTATGTTTTGGTTGTACTCTTTAATTTAGTCCGAGCTGCGCATGTTACTTCAGCAGAATCTTGTTCCTCTTTTCTATCTATGTCGACAACGTGACCGTTCCTCTCCACTTCAAGTTCCTCTGGAGCACAGATGAGAAATCCTGAATACAGGCACCACGTGGCAACATGGCCTTTGGGACTCTTGTTTCTGGCAACAGAGAAGAGTGTCTATTTCCCTGCCAATACTATCCCCGATTACAACTACACTTCTTTTATTTTCCCCCCTCTTGAATTACCCCTTCTACCAAAGTGCTGTGGTCAGTTTGCTCGTCCTCCCTACAGCTCCCGCTCTCATCCGCACAGGGAACAAGAATCTCAAACCTGTTCGACAAGCTCAAAGGCTCAGGCTCCATCAGCACTCCCTTTGTTTTCTTCTGCATGTCTCACTCATGGTCACACCTTTTTGTTCCTGACAGCTGACTGAATTTGCAGTAATCAATCCGAAGGGTCTGAATGCCTGCTGAAACAGAGCGTCCAGGTAACTCTTCCCTGTCCCTGATTGAAGGAGCCCCTCGCCACCACCCAGCCACAAATCCCTATGACACTACACACAAACACATAGCCAGGCTATCCTAGGGGAAGGATGGAAGATGAAGACAACATCCCAGTAATTAAAACTTAAAGACTGCTCCGTTATGACTCAGAACCCAGGACTTGACGGTTAGTAACCACAGGATAGAGAATTGTGGAATAATTGTATGTTGAGACTGTTTAATTTAGACTGAGTAGTAATGAGTTAAAATAATACATTACTAGGTGCACAAAGTAGGGAAAATTTAGCTTTATGAAACAGTGCAAATTGCTGTAACTGCAACCTGCCTTTCCCTAGTCTGAGAAGTCATGTAGGATAGAGAGCAAAAAGCTAGGGCTCGCAGCATCTGCACACTCTTCAACGCATTCCACTTCAATTAATGTATGTCTGGTTGCCTAAGTAATGATCTTGCCTTGCTGAAACACAATACAAGTGCAGTTTGTTTTGACTTGTTTAATCAGAGCCTCCCTGACCGTCCTGTGAGACTGTATCTTGGTGCTCTCCCTGCTGTAATTGATTGCAAGCTTGAATAAAGAAATGCTACCACTGAAGCAAGACTCTCGTCCTCATGGTGTGTCTTTTAGGGTTCCAAAAGGCCCCCTACGTGGGATTGCAGACTTGATGGGCTGAATGACCTCTTTCTGCACTGTAGGAATTCAGTGATTCTAAACAGCTGTGAAAATGGTTCAATTTTTCTTATGCCAGCCCACACATCACCAGGTTCATCCAGCTCAAGCTTTCATGTTGCCTTTGTGTTTTTGTGGATTCCTACTCAGACCTTTTTTGGTTTACATCAATTTTACAATGTATTTGAGGATGGAAATGAATTTGTAAATATAAATTTTCCAACAGAAATCCCTTGTAGATTAGGAACTGTTTCTGCTGCTGGCATCACTCATAAGGATCAGGAAATTAAAGGTTCGGTCACATATCTTACTGGAACACAGGTTTTAATCACCAGGAAAGTCTGAACAGCTTAAAGCTCTTTTCTCAAGAAAAGAGGAGGCTGAGAGTTAATCTAATACAAATTGGAAGCTTTGTCCCTGTGAAATGAAATTATTGGATCTTAAACAAAACATGGGAATCAGTTCTGAGGAAGAGTGACTCGACGTGAAACATTAACTCTGATTTCTCTCTACAGATGGTGCTAGATGTGCTGAGGTTTTTCAGCAATTTCTGTTTTTGTTTCTGATATACAGCTTCTGCAGTTCTTTCGGTTTCTATTAAGTGAATCTGAAGCATTTTTCATTGCCCCGAGGTCATCAAATGCACTGTCTAAATGTGCAACTTTCTTTCTGTCTGTCTGAGTTAACAATCAGATGGAGAGGTCACTGACTGAGTGTCTTCACAAATCCCTGATTGAATCTACCTCCCCCACACTCTGAGACGCCTCACCACTCATTGGGTCATGGAGAAGCTCTGTTGTTAGAATGGGAGCTTTCCTTGAAGTGGCGTCTCCTCGTGCTTCCACTCACTTCCCAGTTCCCTGCATTAATTCCAGCTGACTCCAGTCTGCCCAAATGGGGTTGTTGAATAGCTCAAAAGGAGAGCGGACTGAAACTGAGAAAATAAAAAGTCAGAATTGAAAGAGGAAGAGAAAAATAAATAAACGGGTTTTGTGGATCCCAGGGGAATGAGACTCCAGGATCCGCCTGTTGTAACTGTTCACACGGTAACAAGAGACAACATTCCCTGATGAGACTTAAACCCAGGCAGCAGGAGACAGAGCACTGAATATTAACAGATTTAGTTCAAACACAGGAGATTTGTTCAGCCAGTAATAGTGTGATAGAAATGGATGTGAATTGGGTAGTGAGGGGAAATATTGCCACAAACTGCGGATGGAAAACTTTTACAGGAACAGAAGTAGGCCATTGGGCCCCTCAAGCCTATTCTGTCATGCAATGAGATCATTGCCTGATCTGTGGACTAACTTTCAATTTCCAAAACCCACCAAACTATCAATGACGCTCCTCTGAAACAGACAAGGTGAATATTGAAAAACCTAAAAAAAAACTGCAGATGCAGGGAAATCAGAAACAAAAACAGAAATTGCTGGAAAAATTCAGCAGGCCTGGCAGCATCTATGGAGAGAAATCAGAGTTAATGTCTCAGGTCAGTGACCCTTTGAGTGATCAGATGAAGCTGACCATTCTGTCTTTTCTGTAACACTCTCTGGAACAGGTTATGGTGTGAGGGCCGTGAGATCGTCAACAACAACTGAGAAAACAGCAGGACATGATCAATCAGAATAAAGCCCATTTTGGATTTTCACTTTTAAAACAACTGTAATAATTTTTTCATTGTCATTTCAGAAACAGGATAAGAGACCAGAAAATCAACTTTTTGTGCCATTGGGTCTGGGAACCATTGTTAATTCTGACTTGGTCTGGCCTATATGTGAATCCATAACATAACAACGAGCTTGATTTTTAACCATCCTCTGGGCAGTTAGAACGGATGATCAAAGCTTGCTAAGCTCTTAATGCCAAGATCCCAGGAACAAACAAAACAAAATCCAGTTACTACAGTTATTTGTGAACCTGCTGGTGTTTCATCAAGCTAAATGACTGATGATTTTTTTCCCACACACAGAGCAGGTGAGCGACCTCTCCCCGGTGTGTATTTTCTGGTGTACAGTGAGGGTTGATGGTATCCTGAACCCAGCCCCACAGTGAGCACACCTGAACGGTCTCTCTTCAGTGTGAACACATTGATGGTCCATCAGTCCAGTTGAGCTTTTAGAGCACTTCCAACAATGTATACATTTAAAGGATCTCACTTCGGAGTGAGCCTGTTGGTGTTTCCACAGGCTGGATGACCGGGAGAAATCCTTCCCACACTCGGAGCAGGTGAATGGTCTCTCCCCAGTGTGGACTCACTGTTGTGTCAGCAGGTGGGATGACTGAATGATTTCCTTGCCACTCTCACAGCAGGGAAACAGCCCCTTTTCAGTGTGAAACTGCTTTGAATGCCTTCTTACACACGAAGCAGGTGAACAGTTTCTTCCTGGTGTGATTGCGCCAATATGCTTGCAGCTTGAATGGGAAATTGAAACTCCTCCCACAGTCCCCACGGATCCACAGTTTCCTGTCAGTGTGGCATTGCTTCAGTTTCAAAAAGTCAGTTGATCGCCTGAAACATTGTTCGTACACAAAACCTGTGCACAGTTTCTCTTCACTGTGAATGGCACATCCACCTTCCATATTCAAAATCTGATGATATTCAACTTACATTAAAATGAAGCAATTCTGTCAGATGCTGTCTCTCGACTGCACATCCTCAAATTCCAAAACAATGTGGAAGTAACCAGAAACAAAAGAAAAGGAGCATAAGATAACATACAAAAAGAAAGGTAGCTTGTGGAAACAAAGTAAATGATCTGGTAATTTATGGGGCTGGCACAGGGGAATAGTGACCATAAAAGCTGCTGTCTTGTCATGAAATCACCAACGAATTCACTCATGTTCATCAGGGATGGGAACCTGTCATCCACTCAGGACCTACGGAAGACTCTGACCTCAATGGGAAGAAAGAGAGCACTGGGCAGGAGCTAAGAACAGTCCATGCATTCAGTGGGAGAGGCTGTAGCCTCCGTATAGCTACCTGAAGGGGTTCCTTCCTTGCTCTTTTGTTCAGAGCAATTAAATAAGAGCCTGCTTTAAGGGATTGTGCAAAGCAGCTGCTTGCTAGCTTGTGGTGCAATTGGTCAGCGCTTGCAACTCATAAACCCAAGGTTGGTGGTTCAAAGGCAGGAACAAGGACTGTTCTCACTTTACCAGCTCCATTTTTGCCATACAGTTCCAGGTTTTTATTGTGATGAGGAAAATGCTCTCCAAACGGAAATCTTATCCAGTGAGTAACCGCAAATGTTGTTTTAATGACTAACGTAAAGAGCTGCGGATGTTTTTAGTTTCAAATGAATGTGTATTCCACCTATAGGGGTGAAACAGCCAGACCACCATGTATTGAATTTAACCCTTTCGAAATCTGTGATGTGTTTGGATTCAGACAAACCCAGTAATGATTCACTCTTCCTCAGCTCCACAGGGAGACAGACCTGGAAAGGTGGATGGGTAGTGCACTGCTGCAGTCGTCGCCGAGTGGTGAAGGAGATGAAGTTGAAACCCATTGGGGTGTCACTGGGCAGTTTCGAATCCTACCGATCACGGTTGAGCGCTGAGGGCAAATCGGAAGGGAGTTTGCTTCCCACTTCCTTGTTCGCGACAGGGATCACAGGAAGGGTGGGGTAAAAGCATTTCACCCGGATCGCCAATGGTGAGAATATGCAACTCACTGCCTGTCGGAGTGGAACAACATTGGAGTTGAGACATGTTTAGATGTACACTTGAGGCTGTGAATGAAGTGCTGGGAAATGAGAAGAGAATACTCATGGTCTTGAGATCAACTGCTGCGGATCTGAAGGGTCATTCTTCAGTGCTGGAGACCTCAGTTTGTGAAGTGACAGGACAATGCTTGCAAAATACACTCCTGTCTGTGAGGCACGTTATCCATTGAGATTGGGGATAACTGGCACTGTGCATATTCCTGGAATCAGTATCTGGGAGAATGTGGAAAATGCAATACTGGTGTTTCTTTACCCAGCCATGCGCAAGCTCATTGTTTCTCAATGCCTTGTCTTACAATCTCTGGCCCTGCTTTCCAGGTAAAGATTGGCTTCATGATCTACCTGCATTCGTACCAAGCAGGTCATTGAGCTGGGAGCTGGAGGTGAGACAGGGACAGAAGCAGAAAGAGAAGCAACACGAAAGTGTTTAGAGTTTGCCCTATGTTATGAATTTGGATAGAGTAATTGTGAAGTGGAAGGCAGGAAGCTAAAATGTGTGGTTCCTTTGAGATTTATGCTTTGTCTGTACTTAGAAATTTAAACAAAAATCTGTCAGTGAGCAGCAGCTGAAGTTGCCAGTACAGACAACATCAAAAAGTGAAACAAATGTATGAAAGCCTTCCAGGCGGCAGGCAAAACATCCGTCTTGTTTGAATTTGGCCAATTAATGTAAACGAAGCCCCTAGATACAGGAAGCCAATTGGATTGAAATCTGATGGTGTTTACAACCTGAAACCAATCACATGATAAGAATGTGATGATGTCGTAATGGGGAGAGAAGGCGAGGGCAAGATTGGAGCTCAGTTTGCTGGTACACCAGTATCGTCATCCAATAAGATGTCAAGTGGAGGCGGAGCATGTACAACGGGGTACAGACAGGGGATGTTAGTGAGCAAATTTTCGGCAATGCAAATAAAACAGTACAATGTGGGTTATGGGATGTTTGTGTTTTAGGGAAAGGATAAAACGGCAGTAAATTATTTAACTAGAGAGAGAACGCAGAGCTCGGTGCTAAAGAGGGAGTTGTGTGTCCTGGTACATAAATCATACAAAGTTCGTCTGAAAATTTCGCAAGTAATTTGGAAAGTCAATGGAATGGTGCCGTTTCTTGCAAAGGGTGCCGGGTATGATATTAGGCATGTTTCCCTGCATCTGTACAGGGCATTGCTGAAATTCCATCTGATGCACTCTCTGTAGTTATGATGCCCTAAACTAAAAAAAACACAATGGCCTTTGAAACTTTTCAAAGATGGTTCTCTATATACTGTCCTGTGATGAAGGCATTATGTTATGGAGGATTAACAGTTTAGGCCTGAGAACGAGAATTGCTCTTGACTATTTAAGATCTTGAGGACAGTGTAAATGGTGAATACCTGACGGATAGTTCCTCTTGCATGGGAGAATAAAACTGGGGAAATAATTTAAAAAATAAAACAGGTTCTGAGGAAGGATCACTTGACCTGAAACATTAATTCTAATTTCTCTTCATAGATGCTGCCAGGCTGCTGAGCTTTTCCAGTAATTTCTGTATTTCTTTAGGAATATGACACATTCATTTTAATATAGATGTTGTGAAGATATTAAACATGTTATTTTTAAATTATGCAGGCACATATAAACATATCTTTAAAACAAGTGGGGCCATTTGTTGTGAAGGAAATGGCTCTGTGTGACAGCAGCAACGATACACCTGCATGGAGCAGGGAATGTGATGAAAGCATATAATTCAAACAATGTTCAAGGAGACCTCACATGTTGCAGTTTGGGGGTCGGATAACATTATTGTGCTATTCAACTCAGAGAGGGAAAGAAACATAACCCGCCTCAAAAGCAACAGCCTATTGCTCCCTCTCTTTTTCCTTGTTCCTCATCACATCAATGTATGAGAGCTGAAAATGCGCCAATCAGCTTTACCACTTGCGGAGGATTCATGCCGAGGATTAATTGGAGTCTCCCACTGCCTGAAGCAAAGGGAATTCAGCCAAATCTAACGTTTCCAGGAAGTAATCCCATTCCCAACAACTTGTGCGAGCAGAATAAATTTGGAAGCAGAATAACAATCACTCACATTTTCCCTTTTATCATGAGTTCAACTAACATGTGG
>NW_025971807.1:7585-10242 GCF_021869965.1 Rhincodon typus
AAAAAAACACAATGGCCTTTGAAACTTTTCAAAGATGGTTCTCTATATACTGTCCTGTGAAGAAGGCATTATGTTATGGAGGATTAACAGTTTAGGCCTGAGAACGAGAAATGCTCTTGACTATATAAGATCTTGAGGAGAGTGTAAATGGTGAATACCTGACGGATATTTCCTCTTGCATGGGAGAATAAAACTGGGGAAATAACTTAAAAAATAAAACAGGTTCTGAGGAAGAATCACTTGACCTGAAACATTAATTCTAATTTCTCTTCATAGATGCTGCCAGGCTGCTGAGCTTTTCCAGTAATTTCTGTATTTCTTTAGGAATATGACACCTTCATTTTAATATAGATGTTGTGAAGATATTAAACATGTTATTTTTAAATTATGCAGGCACATATAAACATATCTTTAAAACAAGTGGGGCCATTTGTTGTGAAGGAAATGGCTCTGTGTGACAGCAGCAACGATACACCTGCATGGAGCAGGGAATGTGATGAAAGCATATAATTCAAACAATGTTCAAGGAGACCTCACATGTTGCAGTTTGGGTGTCGGATAACATTATTGTGCTATTCAACTCAGAGAGGGAAAGAAACGTAACCCACCTCAAAAGCAACAGCCTATTGCTCCCTCTCTTTTTCCTTGTTCCTCGTCACATCAATGTATGAGAGCTGAAAATGCGCCAATCAGCTTTACCACTTGCGGAGGATTCATGCCGAGGATTAATTGGAGTCTCCCACTGCCTGAAGCAAAGGGAATTCAGCCAAATCTAACGGTTCCAGGAAGTAATCCCATTCCCAACAACTTGTGCGAGCAGAATAAATTTGGAAGCAGAATAACAATCACTCACATTTTCCCTTTTATCATGAGTTCAACTAACATGTGGACAAAGTTCTTTCAAATTAACATTTCAGTTTTTCATCAAACATACGTGTGTGTGTTTGTGTGTGCGTGCGCGCGCGTGTGTGTGCGTGCGCATGTGTATATGTGTGTCTGCGTGTGTGTAGTTTGTGTGCGCGTGCATGTGTGTGCGTGTCTGTGTGTGTGTGTGTGTTGTCGTGTGTTTGTGAACTGTGTGTGTCATTCTTCTTTCCATCATAGTTTGAGTAAATTTGTTTTGGTCATAAATATGTTGTTTTAGCTGATTAAAGAACACGGCCTGGTTCATTCCTTACACTGACCCTGACCCAGTCTGAGACCGATATCATTAGTCACATCACCAACCTGGTTACATTTAAAATTTGTTGTGACCAATGGAGGAGTGGGACTAGAAAAGGAAACAGCGACCCGACAAACCAGGGAACCATGGACCAGTGAGCCTGACATGATTGCTCGGTAAGTTGTTGGAGGGGATTCTGAGGGATAGGATTTACATGCATTTCGAAAGGCAAGGATTGATTAGGGATAGTAAACATGGCTTTGTGCAGTGTAAATCGTGTCTCACTAACTTGATTATTTTGAAGAGGTGACAAAGAAGATTGATGAAGGCAGTGTGGCAGACGTTTTCCAAATGGGCTTCAGGAAGGTGTTCAATAACGTTTCGAATGGTAGACAGATTAGTAATGGTAGTTCACATGGGATCCACGGGGAGATAGCCAATTGAATTCAAAATTGGCTTGAAGGCAGAGGATTGTTTTCCTGACTGGAGGCCTGTGACCAGCTGTGTACCGCAAGTATCAGTGCTGATTTCACTCCTTTTCATCATTAATATAAAGGATTTGAATGTGAATGTCAGAGGCATAGTTAGTAAGTTTACAGATGATATTAAAAAGTGGTGAAGTGGACAGTGGTGAAGATTATCTCAGAGTGCAATGGGACATTGATCAGATGGACCAATGGGCCAAGGAGTGGCTGATGGAGTTTAAATTCGATAAATGAGAGGTTTTGCATTCGGTAAGGCAAAGCAGGGCAAGGCTTATACAGTTAATGCTAGGGTCCTGGGGAGTGTTACCGAATAAAGAGGCCTTGGGTGCACGTACATAGTTCCTTGAAAGTGGAGTAGCAGGTAGACAGGATAGGGAAGGATACATTCGTCACGATTGCCTTAATCAGTCAGAGCATTGACTATAGGAGTTGGGATGGCATGTTGCTCCTGTACAGGACGTTGATGAGGCCACTTTTAGAATACTGAGCACATTTTGGTTGGCTCTGCTAAAGGAAGGAAGTTGTTAACCTTGAGAGCGTGCAGAAAAAGATTTACAAGGATGTTCCTAGACTGGATAATTTGAACTGTAGAGAGAGGCTGAACAGTTTGAAGTGTTTTCCCCTGGAGTGTCAGAGACTGAGGGGTGACATGACAGAGGTTTATAAAATCATGAGGGGCATGAATAGTCTGAATGGCCAAGGTCCGTTTCTCAGGACAGGGGAGGCCAAAAGTAAAGTGCTAAGTTTGAAGGTAAGGGGGGAAAGACTTAGAAGGGAACATAGGGCAATGTTTTCACGCAGAGAGTGGTGTGTGAACAAAGAAAGTGCTGTCAGAAGTGGTGAAAATGTGTGCAATTACACAGTTGAAAAGTTTCTTGATTGGTAATGAATAGGAAAGGTTTAGAGGGATATGGACCAAATATTGGCCAATGGAAATAGGTCAGATTACTTATCGAGTCAGCGTGGACAAGTTGGACTAACTGGTCTGTTTCTGTGCTGTGTGACTTTCT
>NW_025971808.1:0-200 GCF_021869965.1 Rhincodon typus
TGGGCCCAAGCTACGCCTGCCTCTTTGTAGGTTACGTGGAACAATCCCTCTTCCGTACCTACACCGGCCCTAAACCCCACCTCTTCCTCCGTTACATTGATGACTGTATCGGCGCCGCCTCGTGCTCCCACGAGGAGCTCGAACAGTTCATACACTTCACCAACACCTTCCACCCCAACCTTAAATTTACCTGGACCATC
>NW_025971808.1:300-10241 GCF_021869965.1 Rhincodon typus
GGAGGGGATAGGTGGGAGGAAGAACAGGTTAGGGAGGCAGGGACGAGTTGGACTGGTTTTGGGATGCGGTGGGGGGAGGGGAGATTTTGAAACTTGTGAAATCCACATTGATACCATTGGGCTGCAGGGTTCCCAAGCGGAATATGAGTTGCTGTTCCTGCAACCTTCGGGTGGCATCGTTGTGGCACTGCAGGAGGCCCAGGATGGACATGTCGTCTGAGGAATGGGAGGGGGAGTTGAAATGGTTCGCGACTGGGAGGTGCAGTTGTTTGTTGCGAACCGAGCGTAGGTGTTCTGCAAAGCGGTCCCCGAGTCTCCGCTTGGTTTCCCCGATGTAGAGGAAGCCACACCGGGTACAGCGGATGCAGTATACCACATTGGCAGATGTGCAGGTGAACATCTGCTTGATGTGGAAAGTCTTCTTGGGGCCTGGGATGGGGGTGAGGGAGGAGGTATGGGGGCAGGTGTAGCACTTCCTGCGGTTGCAGGGAAAAGTGCCGGGTGTGGTGGAGCTGGAGGGGAGTGTGGAGCGGACAAGGGAGTCACGGAGAGAGTTGTCCCTCCGGAAAGCAGATAAAGGTGGGGAGGGAAAGATGTCTTTGGTGGTGGGGTCGGATTGCAGATGGCGGAAGTGTCGGAGGATGATGCGTTGGATCCGGAGGTTGGTGGGGTGGTACGTGAGGACGAGGGGGATTCTTTTTTGGTTTTTATTGCGTGGACGGGGTGTGAGGGATGAGGTGCGGGAGATGTGGGAGACACGGTTGAGGGCGTTCTCGACCACCGAGGAGGGGAAGTTACAGTCCTTGAAAAACGAGGACAACTGAGATGTACAGGAGTGGAATGCCTCATCCTGGGAGCAGATGCGGCGGAGGCGAAGGAATTGGGAATAGGGGATAGCATTTTTGCAGGAAGGTGGGTGGGAGGAGGAGTATTCTAGGTAGCTGTGGGAGTCGGTGGGCTTGAAATGAATATCGGTTTCTAGGTGGTTGCCCGATATGGAGACAGAGAGGTCCAGGAAGGGGAGAGAGGTGTTAGAGATGGTCCAGGTAAACTTAAGGTTGGGGTGGAAGGTGTTAGTGAAGTGTATGAACTATTCGAGCTCCTCGTGGGAGCACGAGGCGGTGCCGATACAGTCATCAATGTAACGGAGGAAGAGGTGGGGTTTAGGGCCGGTGTAGGTACGGAAGAGGGATTGTTCCACGTAACCTACAAAGAGGCAGGCGTAGCTTGGGCCCATGCGGGTACCCATGGCTACCCCCTTTGTCTGTAGGAAGTGGGAGGAATTGAAAGAGAAGTTGTTGAGTGTGAGGACGAGTTCGGCTAAGCGGATGAGGGTATCAGTGGAGGGGGACTGGTCGGGCCTGCGGGACAGGAAGAAGCGGAGGGCCTTAAGGCCATCTGAATGGGGAGTGCAGGTGTAGAGGGACTGGACATCCATGGTAAAGATGAGGTGTTGGGGACTGAGGAATTGGAAGTTCTGGAGGAGGTGGAGGGCGTGGGTGGTGTCACGGACATAGGTAGGGAGTTCCTGGACCAAGGGCGAGAAAATGGAGTCGAGATAGTTGGAGATCAGTTCGGTGGGGCAGGAGCAGGCGGAGACAATGGGTCGACCAGGGCATTCAGGTTTGTGGATTTTGGGAAGGAGATAGAAGCGGGCAGTGCGAGGTTGGGGAACGATGAGGTTGGAGGCCGTGGGTGGGAGGTCACCTGAGGTGATGAGGTTGTGGATGGTTTGGGAGATGATGGTTTGGTGCTCAGGGGTGGGGTCATGATCAAGGGGGCGGTAGGAGGAGGTGTCGGAGAGTTGGCGTCCGGCCTCGGCGGTGTAGAGGTCAGTGCGCCATACTACAACTGCGCCTCCCTTGTCCGCGGGTTTTATGGTGAAGTTGGGATTGGAGCGGAGGGAGCGGAGGGCTGCACGTTCTGCGGGGGAGAGGTTGGAGTGGGGGAGAGGGGTGGAGAGGTTGAGGCGATTGATGTCTCGACGGCAGTTGGAGATGAAGAGGTCGAGGGAGGGTAGGAGGCCTTGGGGTGGTGTCCAGGAGGAGGAGGTGTGTTGGAAGCGGGAGAAGGGGTCAGTAGAGGGAGGGTTAGGCTCACGGTTGAAGAAGTAAGCGTGGAGGCGGAGGCGGCGGAAAAACTGCTCTATGTCCAAGCGTGAGCGGTATTCGTTGATCTGTGGGTGGAGGGGGACAAAGGTGAGGCCTTTACAGAGGACTGACCGTTCGTCCTCGGTAAGGGGTAGGTCTGGGGGGATGGTGAAGACTCGGCAGGGCTGGGTGCTGCTGTATCCTCTGGAGCTGCTGGCTGTGGAGGTGGTGGGCGGAGCTGCGTCGGCGTCGGCTGTGGGCGGAGCTGCGTCGGCGTCGGCGGTGGGCGGAGTTGCGCCGGCGGTGGGTGGAGTTGCGTCCGCGTCGGTGATGGGCGGACCAGCGTCGGAGGTAGGAGGAGCGGGGTAGGCGGCGGCAGTAGCGGTGAGGGTGGTCGCTACTTCAGTGTCGGTGGCAACGGCAGCGATGGTGTTTGCTGTCCCGGAAGTGGGGAACCCGGCGGTGGCAGATGTGACGTCATCTGTGGGTTCTCCAATGGTGGCCTCATGGCCAATGGCGGCGGGCACATTGTGGGGAAGGTCCTGGGTACGGCTGGGGATTTGGGGGGTGGAGGAAGCCCGTTTTGGGTGGCAGGCACCAGTAAGTTTACTGTACTTACGGTTTTTAGTGTCCAATAAAGCTGAGTAGAATTGGGAGTTCAGGTTGTGGATCCTACGAAGAATAAAAAACAGGAGAGGTCCTTTGCAGGTCTGGGAGAGGGAGGCTCTGAGCTGGGGTAGGCTTGATTGTAGTGTCTGGAGATGCCGGCGCATTGCTGCAAGTGTGTGTTTCAGGAGTCGCAGGGAGAAACGCTTCTGAAGGATCTCAACACCATGAGTGTAGATATTATCACGGTTGGGGCCAAATTGGGAAGGCTTGAATGTGGATTGTAGTCCATTGGGGATGATCTGGTTCCGTAGGCAGGTGCTAAGGAAGGTGATGTGGCTGTCGTACCTGGTTTGCTTCAGGACGTGGTCGAGCAGTTTCAGGGCCGAAGAGATTACGAGAGAGTTGCAGTGGGAGAGAGATCCCTTGAGGTTTGTCCGGAGGGAGGAGGGTAACTTCCCCTTCCCCTCCCCCTTTTCTGATGAAGGGTCTAGGCCCGAAACGTCAGCCTCTCTGCTCCTATGATGCTGCTTGGCCTGCTGTGTTCATCCAGCCCTGCACCTTGTTGTCTCGGATTCTCCAGCATCTGCAGTTCCTACTATCTCTGATATTAATTCTTACTCTTTGTTTCCTCTCTGCCAACCAGTTTCCTATCCGTCTCAATACACTTCCCCCAATCCCATGTGCTTTAATCTTATACATTAATCTCTTATGTGGGACTTTGTCAAACGCTTTCTAAAAGTCCAAATATACTACTTTGAACGGCTTCCTCTTGTCAACTCTCCTGCTTACATTTTCATAGAATTCCAACAGATTTGTCAAGCATAATGTCACAGCAAACAACTGAATGGCATGTATTGCATTCCCGCTAGTCCTGCCCTCTAATATGACAACAAGGTATCAAGAAGGAATGGTGGATACACAACCCAGTTCAAACTTAGTTGTTGAGGTTGTCTGCAAAGCAGAAAAATAATTATGCTGTAGCTAGATAATTTAAGATATCGGAGCAGAATATTAGAAATGGAGGAAGCTCTCTTCATAGCTCAGATGGAGGCCTAGGGATAAATGCACAGAGAAAAACCAAGTAAATGGCTGCAGCTGAGCAAAGAAGTTGCAAAATACATCAATAAAAATGACCAAAACAAACTGTGTTTCTTGAGGATCTATCCAAATCCTCAGGCTAAAACAAGCAAGAAAGTTAGGCATTGCAGATTTTAAAACCAATCCAAGTTTATAAAGAGAGACAATTTTTTTCTGCAACAGAAGACTAAGATTTCACTGTCTCCCAGCAGAACTTGATGATAGACGTATTGCATTTCAAACAGTTTATAATCAAACATTGACAAAAGAATGGTCACAGATTGGCCTGTATCGGAACATGGATGAGATACTCATGAATTTTGACGTTAGCCAGTCAAATGGTGATCAATACAGAAGAGAAAGTAGTGTTAGTGAAGACAACTGGCCGCAAAAAGAACAGATTCATTTATGTGTTGTTGTCTGTGTTCAATGATACAAAGCCAAGGCCAAACGTGATATTCGGAGGAAAAGAAATCCCAAAATAACAATTCACAAAAATAGTCATCAGCCAATTCCTGATGAAGATAGTTGGATGGATGAAGGTGGCTTGAAAATATCTCTGAAGAAAGTTTAGTGTTACCACCCTGGAGGATCACAGAAATTTTTTTTCTCATCTCGGACATGTTCAGATCAAATCTTGTCATGTCGTGTGGGATAGGCAATGCAATTGATGGCACAGAAGATAATTATTTCTGGAATACTATACATGATGATGGCACCAAAGCTGATAAAGGCATTGATGTTTTTGATTGATGTGTTGCCATTTAAGAACCAGATTAAGGCATATTTTTCCGTATTGAAGACAAGGAGGGTGATTTTCATGAATTTTGATTCAGATTTGGTTTATGCTGCGTGCTGAATAGTACTTTTTTATACAGTGAAAAATGCTGCATGAAATTATATAAATTTGTATATATGGCTTTTGTTCTTGTTGAATTTGCTACTTTAATGAATTTAGTTTACAGAAACTAATGTCTATCTCCATGTAAGTTAGTATTTACTTATAAATTAAAATAGAATCCTTTTGGAAGTAGAGTAGGCAGGGACAGACTGTGATGTGGCAGTTGCAATAGCAAGGCAATGCCAAATTTTAACCTCTCCAAAAATGTTACTCGTGTAAAAGTCGATCCCCTCAATATACAAGCTGTCATTGCTCTTAATCAGACTTAAAAACTGTTTATATTCAGGGCATGAGAAGGTTTTAGGTTTTAAACACAAGACACAAAAATCCATCCAGCATTCTTTTGAATGCCTTGTGTTGAAACCAAAAACTACACCAGCATAAACGCACTAAAATTTTCGACATTATCTGACTATTATAAAATACTTTTATAACACACCTCCAGAACACATGAGACTTGAGCGCATACCTTCTGGCCCAGATATAGGGCTTCTAATGCAGCACCATAAGACCTTCTGAATAATAGATTCTTGGAAATCCAAACATTTAGAAAAGGTTGTGAGCAAAACAGTGTTGCAGTCAATATAATTACAAGTACTTCAGAAAGCATAATGAACGCGGTCTTTTAATGAAGGTGTGCTTTTAGGATTGAGAGAATCTACTGAAGCATAAATGCAAGAGTTGTGCAATGACAGGCAGATATTGAGTCACAGAAGATACTGTTTTTCCTTGTGTAACAAAATACTAATGATTGTAATCTAAAGTGTAATTATATTATTCAGTGGTCATGACGCTGTAATGGATTTAATTCAACAGCAAACGTACTGTTGGGTGTATTTAATTTTTTTTTGTCCTCAGCAATGCTTTTGTTGAAAGACCTAATTAAATTTCCTGTACTAACATCTTACAAATATAATGTTGATGTACCATAGTTCATTCAATGATTTTTTGACTCTTCGACTAAAGCTGCTACTGTGATTATTTTGCTTGTCTGCAGTTGAGATTCATATATGTCCACATAAATAGTGTTCTGTTTCTGAAACTACTTGAGAAAGAAGGACAATCTGTTTGATTTCTAGTCTCAACTACACCTCCGGGTGCTACAACTAGCTTCTCTTGTTACTGATGGTTATCCCAACACCACTGAAGGAAAGTGCATTTCTGGATTAGATGGGTGTCAACTATAAGTACACACTTACAGAAATTTAGAAATGGAGGAAGCTGTTTTCATTGCTCAGACAGAGGCCTAAGAATAAATGCACAGAGAAAAACCTAGTAAATGGCTGCAGCTGAGCAAAGAAGTTCCAAAATATATCGATTAAAAATGACCAAAACAAGCTCTGCTTCTTGAGGATCTACACAAAATCCTCATGCTGAAACAATTTTAACTGGGACAACATAACTATAGTAACCCAAGCCAAACATAGGCATGTACGGGAATTCTTGAAGGCATGGTTCTCAACCCGTAATGCAATCAGCAAACATATAGAATTGGATCCCATATACAAACCCATACAGCATGGTGATGAAACGTCTGAACAAAAACAAGCCAGCTCGGCGAGTAAGTCAACAACCTCACCCACAACCCGAGCTACAAATCTTTGCCAAAAACTTTAAACACCTATGGGCACAACATGCTAAAGATTGCCCGACAATGGGAAACCTGCACCAACCGACTGAGCTCTACCCGCAAACAGCTTCACTTTCTCCACGAGTGCCTCAGGAACCAGGTACTGCCCCTCAGCATGAAGTACAACCTCCATTCAACAACTCGCAGGCACACAAAATAGTTGAACAGAACGGACGCGGAATGCTACGGGTAATGATTAATGATGCCCATAACTGACTCTACAAGTATGAACGGGAAATTTCGCACCAAAAATCACAGGCCCTAAACACTGCGGACCAGCAGTAGACTACAACCCCAGAACAGGCCATCACCATCAATCAACACAGGACCAAAACTAAGAAGAGACGCAGGCTACAGGAGAAACTCACCAAACTGATCCACCACGAAGACAAGGATAAAAACAAACTGGACACATGAATAAGAAACCTATCCAGCAGACAACTCAGAAATTGAGAAAGCTATCCTATTATGCGGACTCAACTATAACCACAAAGGTGCGAACAAAACAGACTTCATGACTGCCCTGGAAAATACATTAAAAGACAACAGACTCGTGGACAAAAAACAACAAGCCATCCGACAAACTGTAATCCCCACGCTACGCCGAAGGAACAAATGGGACACTCTGAACACATAGTCGAGAAAATTACTAGATAAACTCCAGAAAGACAAGCACGTTATAATCCTACCAGCGGAAAAGGGCGCATAATGAACAAACCAGACTACGTTAAGAAAGCACAGGCATTGCTTGCAGATGCAAACACTTACCAACAGGTGGCAATACACCCAACATCGCAGCTAGGTAATAGGATCACCCAAACATTGAAGAGACTAAAGGATGCAGGACAGATAGCCAAGATGGACTACGTGAGAATGAAACCAGAAGGCACAAACACCACCTGCTTCAATGGACTTCCTAAAGTACACAAACCAGACATCCCCCTCAGACCCATTGTCTCCCCAGCAGGCACACCTTCATACAAACTGGCCGAGGACCTACAACAGAGATTGAAACACGCAGTTGATGGATTACCCCATTCTATCCACTCACCCCAAGAATTCCTCAATACCCTCGAGCGTAAAAATCAGCGATGACAAGATTATGATATCACAGCTTTGATGTCACAGCTTTATTCAAGTCAGTTGACATCCCACTAGCCAAAGAAACACTGGCCACATTACTAGAGGAAGCAGGAACGCAGACCAGTAGCTCCATCAGCAGTGACAATTTACTCAAACTACTGGACCTGTGCCTCACCACACACTTCGTCTTTAATGGATAAATGTACAAACAGATCAATGGCACACCCATGGGGTCACCCATCTCAGGACTCATTGCAGAGGCAGTCATGCAAAGACTAGAACACACCACCCTCCCCCGCATTCAACCTAAACTGTGGATCCGGTACATAGACGACATATTTGTCATTATTAAATGCAACAAACTAGAAGAGACCCACCACCTCATCAACAACATATTCGCGGGATTAAATTCACAAAAGAAGAAAACAACAATCGGCTTCTGTTCATGTTTCTGGATGTCAGAGTTGAGCATATGACCAACGGGGAGTTCCAAACCTCAGTATACAGAAAAGCAACTCACACTGATCAAATCCTCAACTTCCATAGCAAACACCCCAACGTCCACAAACAAAACTGCATGCGGACACTAATTAAATGGGCCACAACTCACTGCAACACTCCAGAATTAAGCAGGAAAGAAGAAGAGCACCGATACGAAATCTTCGCTATGAATGGATATCCTTGCAACTTCATCTGCAGGTGCCTACTAAATAGACAACAACAAGAGGCCACAGTATGCCCTCACACACTGGCCACACTGGCCTACATTGAGAACATACCAAAACTGACAATGAGACTCCTGAGATCACTAGGAATCACAGTAGCACACAAGTCCACAGCCATGCTACAACAAATACTCACAAGGATTAAAAACCCCATTCCCACAACATGCAGAACCAACGTGGTTTACAAAATACCATGCAATGACTGCCACAAACATTACATCGGACAGACAGGAAGAAAACTAGCCATAAGAATACAAGAACATCAACTAGCAGCAAAACAGCATGACGAACTCTCCTTAATATCAGTACACTCAGACAAGGAAGGCCATCAGTTTAACTGGGACAAGGTAACTGTAGTAGCCCAAGCCAAACATAGACACGCACAAGAATTCCTAGAGGCGTGGTTCTCAACCCATAATGCAATCAACAAGCATATAGAATTGGACCCCATTTACAAACCCATACAGATCAAAACCAGAAATGACACTACTCACCATAACAGACCAGCCAGTATAAATTCTAAGCGGAGTAGAACAACATCGCTTCATCAGAGGCCTCACTGATGAGGCCTCACCTAGCATGGTGCCGAATTGTCTGAACGAAAACAAGCCAGCTCAGTGAGCAAGTCAACAACCTCACGTAAGTACACACTGTAGTTGATTGATCTCCCATTTCATAACATTTGTGCATGTGGACCACACATGCATTGAAGAAGCAAATGTTTCAGAACTGTACTCAACTGTGGAAGGCAATCTCTGGCTCAGTTAGGAGCATTATTAACATTGAGATTGTAATTTCAACACTAATGCCAAAGACTCAAATAAAAAACTCTAGGTTGACACTCTAGTGCAACACTCCTGTGGTACTGCATTTATCTCATTTGCTATTCTTTTGGGATGTGGCTTAAACCAAGATGCTATCTGTTTTCTTAGGTGGACATAAAAAAAAAAGTCTGAATCTTTTTGTTTAAAACTAGAGTCTCTATCCCTGAATCAGCATTTTTAAAAAAAAATGGTTCTAGACGTTATCACGTTGCTGTTTGGGATAGATGCTATGCACAAATTAACTACTGAATTTCCTTTTATTATGTGGAACATAGAACAGTACAGCACAGGAACAAGCCCTTCAGCCCACTATGTCTATGCCAGCCACGATGCCATTCTAAACTAATCCCATCTGCCCGCACCAAGGACCATATCTCTCTCTCTCTGTTCATATGTAAGATTATATTGGAAAGAGTTGATCAACAGGATCAACTGAGAAGGTATTTTAGAAAGGCCACAAAGTAGCAGTGGGCCAAATTGACTTTGGGTGCTATTAAATTATAAAATCCAATTTAAACTGCAGCTCTGTTGTCATCCTGAACTCTGTGATGAGTCAGGCAGCCCTGGGTTCAAGCCCTACTTCCTGTGTTTGAACACTAATCCAGGCTAAGTAATCAGGGAATCAGGGCATTGATGTGAGATATTATCTGCCTGTTTAAATGAATAATAGAGGCATTCACCGTTTTGCGAACAGGTTCCATTCTGGAGTCCATTTGCAGGTTGATTTGTGTGCAAGTCAGAACACAGTGCAGGACAATGTGAGATAGTAGGATCCACCCCTCTCACCCAGTCCAACCTCTCCCCCGCAGAACGCGCAGCCCTCCACTCCCTCCGCTCCAATCCCAACTTCACCATAAAACCCGCGGACAAGGGAGGCGCAGTTGTAGTATGGCGCACTGACCTCTACATCGCCGAGGCCGGACGCCAACTCTCCGACACCACCTCCTACTGCCCCCTTGATCATGACCCCACCCCTGAGCACCAAACCATCATCTCGCAAAC
>NW_025971809.1:0-5414 GCF_021869965.1 Rhincodon typus
GTAGACACAGAGACTGGGATCCAGTGTAGTGTAATGTAGACACAGAGACTAGGATCCAGTGTGGTGAAATGTACATACATTGACTGGAATCCAAAGCAATGTGATGTATGTAGTGATGAGGATCGAGTGAGGTACAGTGTACACAAAACTGGGATCTAGTGACAGTGACTTCAATTTAGCACGGTGCAATGCACTATCAGTGATTGGAATCCAATACAACGTAATGTACATACTGGCTGGGATCCAGTGTGGTGCCATGTCCCCTTGTGAAACTGAAGGTGATGTAACTTACTGTTGGTCTCGTGCATTTCAATTGATTAACCCATTAATTTAAAAATAAAATCTTACATTAATATTACACCTATATTGCAATGTTCCACACTATTACACAGGAGCATTATAAATGAAGCAACTTAAAAAAATTGGGACGGATGACTATCTGTAATATGACATCAGTTCTGTACCTGTAAATAGGATCGTGCATCACCAACATCTTATTCGCATCCCATGTCCACTCCTTTCTCTAGAACAAAAAGACATCTTTTGATTAAAGTGCCTTTAATTATACATATGAAGCACAATCCATTATGCGGCGCAAAGCTCTCACCTCATATCTGAATTGAGACATTCAACCCCACATTGTACTTTCTTATGTCAGACATTTTCAGACAAACTTAAGTTCTTGCACTTTTGTTGTTTTGAATTGCATGATTTTTAAATCAATGTGGTTTGGATTTCCTGGGTTAAGATTGGTCAATTAAGGACGGGCAATATTTGCAGGTTTTGTCAGTGACCCCTCAAGAACAAAGAAATAAAAGCAAACTTGAAACAAGCTGTATTTTCAGGTGTCAGTTTTGAGATCTCTGAATGCAGGAAGGATTGTGTATTAATTTATAAGAAGATTAAATTAAGCTCACAAACGGTCACATGTGAGCTCAGTGGGGATTTGCAGCCAATCCTACACTTAGGGGAGTTCAATTTTTAGCTTGAGAGATCAATACAGCAGGGTCAGAGGTCAAGTCTCTTGCTTCCTGTCTAGCTGGGATAAGCATCTAGCACATGAAAACAGGGAATAAAAGGCAGATGTGTTGGAAAGAAATTCTTTCATTGTTTTATGCCAAATATAGAAATATTCAGACATCTGCTAAGTGAGCAACTGAACTGAGCTGGCTAATTGTGATAAAGTAACTTGCTTGCATATCTGCAAAATTTTGTGAAGCACCATGAGATAGACTGAAATTGATTATAAATTTCATTTCATTTGTTCACATTATATTTCAGTAAACAGGATTAATTGTTTTATAAATGGCCTTATCGCAATTAGTGCCCATCAGTCTGATTACGAAAAGAAAGGAGAAGCACATGTTGGAGCAGATGTCAGATCCCATAAGAAGAAGTTTGTTTCACTGCAATGACTGTAGATGGAGCTGTGATTTTATTCAATGGCGATGGGAAACTCCTGGTCATAGGGAACATGGTGTTCTTTGTTAGAAGGGACCTGTGATTCTGAACCTCAGGGAATAACTGATATATCCTCAGAGATTGTAACTCAAAGACCTCTTGTTTGCATGAATTTTTTATGGGCCAGCTCACTCTTGCCTGTAGTGGGATTACAAGGTTGTGTCATTCAAATGTAAGGAGAGAATATTTTGTATGATTGAACACCAGGGGAGATACTGCTGCTGATAGCATTACCACTTTGATGGAGCACCTTGAGGGTATAAATCAAGAATCACATTGGCACAACAATGAAGTATTCTGTTTCAGCGCAATTTTCCCTAAAGTGCCTTGGTAACAACATGGAAAAATATAGGTGTTAACAGGACTAATAGAGAGAGGGTGTTTCCCTAACGGGGTGGTTGAACAGCTGGAAGGTGGAGGCAGATTTCAAGGATATACAAACTCTGTGTTTTTGTGGTGATTTATTGATAGAATCACTAACACAAATGACATTGATAACAAGCATTTTTCCCAGCTCGTTTCTGCTTTTCCAAATTGCTTCATTTTCTAAATTTTGTTCTTAATTTGTTGTGGGGATTCAACATTACTGGCAATGCTGGCTTTAATGCCCATTTCTAGCTGCCCTTGAGGAGGTAGTGATGGGTCAGCTTCTAGAACTGCAGTGGTGTGTGATGAGGATGCTCCAACGTGCTGTTGTGTAGAGTGTTTCTGATTTTAGACTTAACCATGATGATGAAATAGGTCTAATTCAGATTGATATGGCTGATTGATTAAGTCAAACTTAGTACAAAATGAGTCCAAGGATACTCAAAGATCCCCTGAAAACGTTCTTCCCAGGCCACAGTACAAGAAATGTAACAGTTAGAACAAAGCCATTAAATTATTGGGGTCTATTCTGTTTTCTCTTCCCAGGTCATTTGTACAGTTACAACTACATGGGCCAATGTAGTTCCAAGGTTTATACTAGTTCCAGAGAGTCACAGCATTGAACCCCGACATGGAGTGAACGCACGAGAACAATCTATTGTAGATGACGACAAAAACCAACTCAACAAAACAGATCAAGGTCACCTACAAGAATTAACAGTAAAATCTCACAGGACAGCACACAGTGATGAACTTGCCTTTTGCTTTTTCCTCAGAATGACCTTTACTCCATCCACAGACACCAAGATGCTCACCTTTTTCTTCTTAATGTTCTTGGCTTTAAATTCATACTGTGAATGAAACAGTATCATTGTTACATTATGGTGCAGTTATACTTTAAAGCTGTCAGCAGCACATAAGGATGTGAGTAGCCACAATGTTGTAGCAGTGCATATGGGAGCCTGCTCCAGATGATCTCCCATTGAAGATCAGGTCTTTCAAAGGTCCCATTCAATGGTTCCAGTCACCAGACAAATTATACTGTGCAGACAGCGTATCAATAACATGCAATTTACTATGCATTGTATATTAACAGAAAACTTTGTCCCCAGGAGTCTTGCCTTTTTACCCACTTGAATCCAAAGGAATATACTGAGTTATTGAATACGCAGGCATAATGGTTTGTAAAAACAGTTGATACTGCAAATCAAATTAGATTTTCATTCTGTATGAAATTTGGGAAGTAGATACTGTTGAAGCTCAGAAGCAGGTAGACAATGAGCAATTTTATCCCCTTTGGCCACTTTGTCGGATCATAAAAATATTTAGATCTGTAATTACCCTGTAATAAATATTTTCTCAAACAACATGCCTGATTTCATCTGTGCAATTACAACTGCCTTTCAGAATGTTCCCAAGTGTATTTAAAGGGTGGGGGTTTCCATAAGAGTGCACCAGTTTTTATAGAGACCCCAAGAGTGTGTAAATATTTGTTAGAGCTCTCAGGGAGTTCCAGTACTTTCAGAGGGTTCACCCAGGAGTGTGTAGTTATTTTCATGGGATTTCCATAAGAATGTGTCACTGGCCTAAATCTTCCCATCTCCAGATCTTCATAAGATGTACAGCAGTTCAGTTCTTGGGACTAGACATATATGGGAAAGGTATAAGAAGTTTAAATTCCTTTGGGCTGATTCTCTGCTGCACGGACCTTGTATGAAAATCTCTGACTCCATGCTTGGAGCAGAGTCTTGGGCTAGATACGTGCACCTTATCTGTGTACTTACCCAGGAATAGTTACAACGTTTAACATCTAGTCTAACAGCTGTGAAACTCCAGAATCAGTCTCCCAATCAATATACACCCTCACCCACCTAATTAAACCTCCCAATACCCCCATACCCAATCTGACTACATCCCAACCCAATCTGACTACACACTCTGACCCAACAGACCAAATAACTATTCCTGTCCACCCACTACCCAGTCACTCACTTTGTGGATAAGTGCTCACCTACTGTTATGATCCTAGCTGCTGTTACTATAGCTCAAGTCAGATCCCAAAATGAAATCAGACTTGATAAATCATACTTTCTTGTTTATTTAATTAACATAGTGCTTGGTCTTTGCGATATAGTCACACAGATTGCAGATTTTCTCCAACAACAGAAGAGACGTTTATTATGCTAAAGAAGAAATAAAACCAAACCATGCCATCTCAATATATAACAACAATTAGAATATTTTGCAGTGTTTTCTGGAAACAAAGACTCTCTTTGTTTCCCAACACTATCTATTAGAGAGTCAAAGCCAGAGAAATTCTGTGGACTGTGGAGACTGTTCGATTAGTCCTTTCCAAATATGAATGTTTTTACAAATGTGAGAGCCTGAGCTTGCTTAGTACTAATAACCTGCAGATTACAAACCAAACTCTCCCCGCTTGGAGGGTTCACAAATTAAACCTTTCTACAGAGGTGAAATGCTCTCTGAATAGCTCCAAATCCTTGCTCTAGGTGAGGAAAGAAGAAAACTCCTGTCTAACCTCAACACCGGTGTCTTCTGGACTGAACTGAAATGAACTGAAAACAAAGCTAATGGCCTTACATGTTTAGTCCACCTGACACAAACACAACAGCACAAACGTCTTTCCATCAACACCACAAGGATCTGCAGTAACCTGTTCTCGAACAAAGTGCTGAATTTAAATCACTGCTATTGTTTTTTTTTAAGAGGCAACTCCATCATGGAAGAAACCAATACCCACCTGCATCCACTTTGAAATCCGAATTCCAAAAATTATATTAAAATATAAATTTTACAATAATCATTATGGAACCGACACTCATTCATTAAATAACTTGGACATTTAATAAATTACCTAAATACAGCCCCTGTGTCATGAAAAAATGTGTCCTCTCCTTCCCCTGACTCTGCAATACTGCCTGGACTTACCCAAGATATACTGCACTGTCCACTTCTTCTTCAGACTGGATCAGAACATCCCATAAGAGATGGGCAGTATTGTCAGGTTGATAAAAACCTTGCAGGTATTGGCAATGCACTCAGCAGTGTATCTGAATGGAAGGTCTATATCAGGATTTTCTGAGGGTTCCTTCTGGATTGTGTCAGAATATTCTGCCCGAAAAGTATCGTTACATTCAGGGCTTACCTGAGAGTATATCAGAACTTTTAAAAATTGCTGAGAGCGTGTCGGTTTCTGCAGGAGGTCTGGAAGATAAGATTATTTGCTGGAGGACCTTGGGAATATTAGTAGATGCAGGAAGACTCCCAGAAGTGTATCATTATTTGCAGAGGGCACTCGGGAGTGTGTCAGTATTTGCAGAGAGCCCTGAGGCGTGTGTCAGTATTTGCAGAGGGCACTCAGGAGTGTGTCAGTATTTGCAGAGGGCTCTCGGGAGTGTGTCAGTATTTGCAGAGGGCTCTCAGTGCTGTCTGAGTATTTGCAGAGGGCTCTCGATGCTGTGTCAGTATTTGCAGTGGGCTCTCAGGAGTGTGTCAGAATTTGCAGAGGGCTCTCGGAAGTGTGTCAGTATTTGCAGAGGGCTCTCGGGAGTGTCTCAGTATTTGCA
>NW_025971809.1:5424-10240 GCF_021869965.1 Rhincodon typus
AGGGCTCTCGGGAGTGTCTCAGTATTTGCAGAGGGCTCTCGGTGCTGGGTCAGTATTTGCAGAGGGCTCTCAGTGCTGGGTCAGTATTTGCAAAGGGCTCTCGGTGCTGGGTCAGTATTTGCAAAGGGCTCTCGGTGCTGGGTCAGTATTTGCAGAGAATTCTCAGGCAAGTGTTCGTCACAGTTAGGTTGGTAGGATCTAATACATTCCAAATTTTGACTCTTTCATCAGTATGTTGTGAATGATCTGTTCCGGCAACAATGTCTAACTCTATTAATAATGGTGGCGTTATCACTTAGCCCACACTCAAAACAATTTTTGATCAAGTGAGGCCTGACTAATGTTGTAATGTTACATACAGTACCACATCTCAGCCACTGGAGGCCCTCTGTAATCTATGTTACACTGCTGCGCTATTCGCATTACTGTATGTGAGTACTTCCTGTAGGTGCCAGGCCAACTTCTCATCGGGTAGCTGCCAGTGAGTGATTTGCTTATGAAATTTAGAACAGAAAGCAGTTGAGCAATCCTTACAGAGAGTTGTGAGGCTGTAAATTTCACTTACATTTTTAAACAACAGTAACAAAATAGTTATATCAGCACCTTGCATTACTGATCTGGAGATGGGAGTTCAAAACCAAACAGGGCAGTGGGAATTTACATTTTGTTCATTAGATAAATTTGAAATGAAGAACCAGTGTCAGTAATGGGGATCAAGTAACTATCAGATTGTAGTTGAAACCTATGTTTCATTTTCAGGGAAGGAAATCTGCTTTCCTGGTCTTCATGAGACTCAACACCACAATGATGTGCTTGGCTCTTAACGTGCTTTAACATGGTCTAACAAGTCCTCTTGTTGTGACACAGTTTCTGACTTTTACACTTTGTTCACATGATGAGTGTCAGCTAACACATTTTATTTCCGTCAATCTGTCCAGATATGTTTTGACACATCTCAGTGGTCATCATATCCTGAGGTGGGACTGAAATCCAGATAGTTTTAGAGTCATGGAGTCATACACAGAAACAGACCTTTTGATCCAACCACTTCATACTGACCGTAATCCTAAACTAAACTAGTCCCACGACCCGCACTTGGCCCATTTCCCTCCTAACAGTTCTTATTCATGTACATATCCAAATGTCTTTTAAACATTGTAATTCTACCCACATCCACCACTTTTCACTTCATTCCATACACTAACCATTCACTGTGTAAAAAAAGTGCCCCTCATGTCTTTTTTAAATCTTTCACCTCTCACCTTAATAATATGCCCCCTCGTCTTGGAATCCCCCACCCTAGGGAAAAGACACCTGCCATTCAACTTATCTATACCCCTTATGATTTTATTAGCCTCTATAAGGTCATCCCTCAACCTCCTATGCTCCCCTGTATCAGCTTATCCAGCCTTTCCTTATATTTTTCCCAACAATATCCTGGTAAATCTTTTCTGAACCCTCTCCAGCTTAATAATATCCTTCCTATAACAGGGCAAGGGTCAAACTACACTGCCAGTATGATATAGTCTGAGTACTGCCCTACATGTTAGCTCATGTAACACGTACCACAAAGACTTGGTTCTCCTTGAGACAAATAACCTGAAGTTTATTTACACGCTAACTATTTATTCTGTTCTAATATCTCAGACTTATATATAGGCTAGCTTCAATGCTTTCTCATGTTATGCCTATAATACATGACTGTAACATTCCACACTTCTGACTCAATGACAGCACACTGTACCAACTGAAATGCTGTGACAGATAGAGAGAGAGTGCTGAAGGTGAAGCAAGAATATTTACAGTGGAACATCACACATCAAATTGTCTTCTAACTGAGATAACTCCACAGAGGCCGGTATCTTGTCACCAAGTCACTCTTTATTTACATGTGGAGAGTCTTTGACACTGATCCATCTCCCTCAGAACCAGCTTTCAGCGTGAACAGTGTGATTGATACTCGTATTCTTACCTGTTAGACAGGGCTCCCTGATTGGACCAGACTAACAGCCCCAAACAGAGAACTCAGATTCTATGAGATCCTGAGATAGTAGGAACTGCAGATGCTGGAGAATCCGAGACAACAAGGTGCAGGGCTGGATGAACACAGCAGGCCAAGCAGCATCATAGGAGCAGAGAGGCTGACGTTTCGGGCCTAGACCCTTCATCAGAAAAGAGGGAGGGGATGGGGGTTCTGAAATAAATAGGGAGAGAGTGGGAGGCGGATAGAGGGATAGAGGAGAGGATAGGTGGAGAGGAAACAAACAGGTCGAAGAGGCGGGGATGGAGCCAGTAAAGGTGAGTGTAGGTAGGGAGTTAGGAAGGGGATAGGTCAGTCCAGGGAGGACGGACAGGTCAAGGGGGCGGGATGAGGTTGGTCGGTAGGAGATGGAGGTGCGGCTTGAGGTGGGAGGAGGGGATAGGTGGGAGGAAGAACAGGTTAGGGAGGCAGGGACGAGCTGGACTGGTTTTGGGATGCGGTAGGGGGAGGGGAGATTTTGAAACTTGTGAAATCCACATTGATACCGTTGGGCTGCAGGGTACCCAAGCGGAATATGAGTTGCTGTTCCTGCAACCTTCGGGTGGCATCGTTGTGGCACTGCAGGAGGCCCAGGATGGACATGTCGTCTGAGGAATGGGAGGGGGAGTTGAAATGGTTCGCGACTGGGAGGTGCAGTTGTTTATTGCGAACCGAGCGTAGGTGTTCTGCAAAGCGGTCCCCGAGCCTCCGCTTGGTTTCCCCGATGTAGAGGAAGCCACACCGGGTACAGTGGATGCAGTATACCACATTGGCAGATGTGCAGGTGAACATCTGCTTGATGTGGAAAGTCTTCTTGGGGCCTGGGATGGGGGTGAGGGAGGAGGTATGGGGGCAGGTGTAGCACTTCCTGCGGTTGCAGGGAAAAGTGCCGGGTGTGGTGGAGCTGGAGGGGAGTGTGGAGCGGACGAGGGAGTCACGGAGAGAGTTGTCCCTCTGGAAAGCTGATAAAGGTGGGGAGGGAAAGATGTCTTTGGTGGTGGGGTCGGATTGCAGATGGCGGAAGTGTCGGAGGATGATGCGTTGGATCCGGAGGTTGGTGGGGTGGTACGTGAGGACGAGGGGGATTCTTTTTTGGTTTTTATTGCGTGGACGGGGTGTGAGGGATGAGGTGCGGGAGATGTGGGAGACACGGTTGAGGGCGTTCTCGACCACCGAGGAGGGGAAGTTACAGTCCTTGAAAAACGAGGACAACTGAGATGTACGGGAGTGGAATGCCTCATCCTGGGAGCAGATGCGGCGGAGGCGAAGGAATTGGGAATAGGGGATAGCATTTTTGCAGGAAGGTGGGTGGGAGGAGGAGTATTCTAGGTAGCTGTGGGAGTCGGTGGGCTTGAAATGAATATCGGTTTCTAGGTGGCCACCTGGCTTACTCCTTTCGATGTTCTGCTGAAACCACAACTTCTATTACCTCAATCATTCTTAGCTGTCATTTATTCATCTTTACCTTTAAAATTTTGTGATAGGCAGCAACAGGGACATGAAAGGAGAGGGAGTCTGAATGAGGCACCTATGTCCCTTAAGCATATGCACCAAACAACAGCAATCCAGCAGCCATGGACTTACAGTTTCAGGATCTCTCACTGCTTGAGATGAATCCGGTACTTATTTACAGCAGGAATTTATTGCCTTAACGGTTTAATAAGAAGCTACTGTCACATTAGTAATGTTTAATGCTTCCAGTAATAAAACTACACCCAACCGTAAGCAAAGGCAACTAATTTTCACTGTTTTTGATAACGGGGACTTGGTCTATCATTATTAGCATTGACTGCAATTTAATCTGAAACAAATAATTTTAATGCTAGAAACTGCATCTCAGCTACGCCCATCAGGACACAGAAAATATCAACAATTTGAATATTATGACATTTTTACTCTATCAAATGAAATCTAATATCTTCTCACATCCCTTCCATTATTGCTGCTTTAGCATTTGATCTTTCATTACAGCAAAAATCTATTGATTCACAACACCGTTCTCTGAACATAGTATATAACCCTCTGTACCCTTTACAGTTTTCAAATAATTTTTCTCTCACTTAATGACTATAATAAGTAATTTGGAATGTTCATAACAGATCCTATTGTGATAATTCTGTAGCTGTATCAAATATGTTTAAGTGATTTACAGTTTAAATTAACTTTGGTTACCAAGTTTCAAAAGGATATTGAAGAAATGTACTGTCCTGTGTTCTCAGTGACTGGGATCCAGTACCTTTTGATGTGCTCAGTGACTATGTCCATTGTAGTGAAAGTGATAAATATGATTAAGATCCAGTGCAGTGAATGTGTTCACCCCAGGAAGGAGATCCAGTGCACTGTAAAATGCTCACAGTGACTGGGATCCAGTGCAGCATTATATGCTCACAGTAATTGCTATCCAGTATGCTGTAGTATGCATGCCTGAGATCCAGTGTTAGTTAATCTGCTCACAGTGATTGAGATCCAGTACAGTGTAACTTGTTCACAGTGAATGAGATATAGAACACTTTAATGTGCATACAGTGACTGAGATCCAGTGTGGTGTAGTGCACTTTGACTGGGATCCAAAGTGTTGTAATGTACAAGTGACTGAGGTCCAATGAGGTGTAATGCTCATGTAACAACTGGGATCAAGTGTGACATAATATAAAAACCATAACTTGAAGCTAGCAATGGCAAAATCTGCTCACAGTGATTGGAATCCAATGTGGTGTAATGTAGACACAGAGGCAGGGATCCAATGTGTTGTAATGTAGACACAGAGACTGGGATCCAGTGTGTTGTAATGTAGAC
>NW_025971810.1:0-10240 GCF_021869965.1 Rhincodon typus
TTCAAATATCCTAATTAATAGCACGAAAGCAGAGAGGGGCAACCATTACATAATCAATGTCACTGAAATACAAGTTAACAGAAACTTGTCAGCCCCAGGACATACAGAAGAAAAATTCCCTCTTCTGTATATAATACACAACATTTATCTGTTCTTGTGATGGCAGGCATGGTCTTGTTGAAGAAGGTTGTTTCTGAAAGATGGCTCCTTCACCACCACTCTGTACCAGCATGGGAGTGTGTGTGTGGTCAGGGGGCACAGGTTAGTGATGATCTTCTGTTTTCTTCACTGGCTGAATGGTGAAAAGGATGCTTCAGTTAGTCAAGTGACCAACTCCCCATGGGAATGGCGGGGAGAAGGGTTGGAAGAGGTTAAGGGATAAATGTGCGTTGGGAAAACCATCCAAATTGGGGGAGTTATGTATGAGGCTAATACTATCAGAACGCTGTTGGGTGGGGCAGAGGACGAGGAAAGATGCAGCGTACGTCTGCTCATGTTGTGAAATACTGTTGCACCTGTCAGAGCAGGACATGGAGAGGAAGCAACATAATGAATGCATATGGAACTGAAACATCAAATTTACAGGGCAACAACCTTTCCACCTCCAAGGACTTGGTGCAAATGCCTCAACAACTGAGCAGACTGGGAAATTCCAGGAGAGATAGTCACTCGGCAGACTTTTCATCATTCAGAAGGCTAAGGACAACCGGAGCTTCTGAATCTCTCCACATTGAGACACAACTGAGGCGTGTGATGGAATATCCCCCACTTGCCTGGACAGGTGCAGCTCCAACAACACAAGAAGCTCAGCACTGTTCAGGATAAAACAGCACACTTGATTGGCACCACATCCATAAACATTCTCTCCCTTCACCACCAACACTTAGTCGCCGCAGTGTGTACCATCTGCCAGGTACACCGCAGAAATTCCGCCAAAAATCCTGAGACAGCACTTTCCAAACACGTAACTACTTCCATCGAGAAGGACAAGGGCAGCAGATACATGGGAATACCACTCCTTACAAGATCCCCTCCAAACATTAAATACATCACCATTCCTTCACTGTCGCTGGGTCAAAACCCTGGACCTCCCTTCCAAACAATATTGTCCTTACGAGCAGCACAGTGGCCAGTGGGGAGCACTGCTGCCTCACAACACCAGAGATCTGAGTTGAATTCAGTCTCACGTGACTGTGTGTGGGGGTTTGCACATTCTTCCCATGTCTTTGTGGGTTTCCTCCAGGTGCTGCGGGTTCCTCCTACAGACTAAAGATTCGTGGATTTGGTGAATTGGCCACGCTAAATTGCCCATTGTGTCCAGGGATGATTAGTTATGTGAATTACACGTGGGAAGTGCAGGGTTACAGGGATATATGTGGGGAGGGGTGGGGGTTAGTCTGCTGGAATGCTTTTTGGAGTCATTATGGACTTGGTGGGCCAAATGACCTGTTTCCACACGGGAGGGATTCTAATGATTGTGGGTCAACTGTCAGCACAAGGACTGGAGTGGTTCAAGAAGGCAGCTCAACACCACTTTCTCATGGGGCAACTAATGGCAGCCAATAAAGCTGGACCAGCCAGCTATCTTTAGATCTCCCAAATGAATTTTTAAAACCCTGAAGTCGTCACCCATGGGGTCATTCCAGTCAATCTTGTCTCCTTTGGTTCATAGATACATGGAAGAATAGGAGTAAGGACTTCGAGCCTGTTCCACCTTTCAACATGATCATGGCTGATCATTGAACTCACACTGTTTCTACCCACTGTCTTTGTTCTCTTTAGTCCTAAGCAACATATCCAATTTCCCTTTGAAAATAGCAATAGTTTGACCTCAACAGTTCCCAGACAGAATTCCACAGGCTGGCCTCTGTCTGGGTGAAGACATTTCTCCTCATTTCCTGAATGATCTCCTTTTCCTCCTTGACTCTAAGCCCTATTTTTGGACTCCTAAGTCATTGAAGACATCGTTACTGCAGCTTCCTTGTCCAGTCCTTTTTAAATTTATAGGCTTCCATCAGATGCCCGTTCTTCTTTTGAACTCCCACGAATATAACACTAACTGATCCAGTCTCCCTTCATCTCTCAGTACCAGCATCCCAGAAATCACTCCAGTAAATCTTTCACTCACTATCACGATAACCAATCCATGAATCCCCTCAATAAGGCAGCCAAAAAACCATCTGCCTTGCTCACCACCTGCAATAGGGTCAGGGTCATACTTGATTTCAGCGACGGGTACAAGGACACTAAGGTTTCAGTGCACCCCTCCCTTTCCCAATCTATCACCCTTCAGATAATAAATGGCTTTTCAGTTTTTGCCCCGAAAGTCAATAACTTCACATTTATCCGAGAGATGATTCATTCGGTATGTACTTACCCACTGTTCAACTCAACTCAACCTGCCCTGAGAACCACCATATCATGGCCCCAACAAACAGGGTAACATACAGAGCCAAGACTGAGGAACAAGCCTCACGGAAGACTTCGTGCAAGGCTCAACAAACATGGTATACCCAGAAACAACCTTCCAACCTCAGTATAGAACTATGGATGAAGAAAGACCAGGTGATCGGCAACTAATTAGTCACGAGGAACCATGCGACCACGAGCCTGTGTCCAAACCCCACGTGAGCAAAAGGGGGCAGGCGCGACAGTTTAACCAATTAGATGACAAGGTCTGTGCCTGAGCCCCGCCTACGATCGACAGAGTCTCGCCCGTGAGGACCGGTGCGATGCCCATGACGTGCGGTTGCTCCAATCAGCGAAGTCAGGGGAAAGACTGAATTGAGAAGGAACTTCTTCACCCAGAGGATTGTTAATCTATGGAATTCCTTGCCCAGATGCTACTTCAGTAAACGTTTTTAAAGATAAGGCAGATATTTTTGAAAATTAAACGAATTATCGCATCCGGTGAGAACGCGGGTAAGTGGATGTGAGTCCACAAAAAGTTCAGCCATGATCTTAGTGAATGGCAGAGCAGGCTCGAAGGGCCGGACGGCCTACTCCTGCTCCTAGTTCTTATGGTCTAAAGACAGACCATGATCACGACCACGCCCACACCGAGGAAAGAGCACCAGCGGAGGTGAAGATAGGTGCGTGCCCCTGCAAGCGCGAGGTCTCTTGTTTTCAAATTCTGAACCATCACCGTCATCACCGACACCGTTCACCGCACCACCACCTCTCGATAACGCGGCCCCTCCCTCGGCAGCGACACCCCCGCCCCCAATCCGTGGAAAGAGGAAGTTACTGTTTTGAGTCCAGTGAAATGTTTTGCAATTGAAGTGAAGTGGAAATTTGATGGATATGATCCTGTCAAAAGGGGATAGAGAAATACATGGAACAGAAGGGATTATTAGCGTAAATTAGAGAGTGAGGTGTTTGCAGATCGAAGTGTGCCAATGAATAAAAGGGGAAAGAGATTGGTAAAAGTTGTAGAGGAGAGACAAAGCATTGCTCCAGAGCAGGTGCTAATGGTAGAATGAAGATCTGATTGAAAAGGAAATAAAGCATGAAGACAGGATGCAATCACTAGGAGAAAGTATATCCAATCAGAGGACTGTGTTAATGGGTCTAAAGCTGTTGAACTCAGTACTGAATGTAGACCAATGTTTTGTCTCTTCTCCACAACCATTACGACTGCCTTTGTGTTCTGTGGAAGGATCACCCGACCTGGATATTCAACTCTGTTTTTATGCCTCCACAGATGCTGCCAGACCTGCTGAACATTTCCGACAGCTTCTGTTTTCGTTATGGTGTTCAGAATTCTCTATATACTCAACTGGAGCTGACAGCACTACTTTATAAAGGTTTCGCATCACTTTCATGTTTTTTTACTCTTATCTTCTAGTACTGAAACCCAGAGTCCCACTGACAGTGCTTAATTATCTCAGTACTGACCCTCTGACAATGAGGCACTCCCTCAGCACTGATCCTCTGACAGTACTGGACTACTTCAGTAATGATCCTCTAATCATGTGGCATACCCTCAATTCTGACCCGCTTAGAATGAGGGACTGACTTAGTATTGACCCTCTGACAAAAAGGGACTGCCTCAGAACGGCCCTTCTGGCAGTGCTGCACTACTTCAGTGCTGAACCTATAAACGTGTTGCATTCCTTCAATTCTGACCCTATTACATCCGGGCAGTGCCTCACACCAGATCCTCTGACAATGAGGAAATCCCTCAGAACAGATCCTCTGACAAAGAGGTACTGCCTCAGAACTGACCGGCTGACAATAAGGTACTCCGTCAGTACAGACCCTTTGATAATGAATCCCTCCCTCAATCCTGACCCTCTGACAGTGCTACATTACCTCAGTATTGACCATCTAAATTCCCTCAATTGTAATTCCTTTGCAATTAGGCAATGCCTCAGAACTGACTCGCTGACAATAAGGCATTCCCATCATTCTGACCTTCTGACAGTGCTGCATTACGTCAGTACTGACACTCTAACAGTTCTTCAATACCTCAATATTGAGCCCCTGACCTTTGACACTCCCTCTATTCTGACTCCATCACATTGAGGCACTGCCTCTGAATGGATCCTCCAACAACGAGTCACTCCCTTAATGCTCACCCTCTAACAATGAGACACTGCCTCAGAACTGACCTCGTGATAACAAGGCACTCTCTCCATGCTGATCTGCTGATTACGGGCCCCTTCCTCAGTAATGACTCTCTAAACATGATGAACTTGCTCAATTCCGACCCCCTTAAATGAGGCACAGGTTCAGCATGCAACTCTGACAATAATGCACTCCCAAAGTTCTGACCCTCTGACACTGCTGCAATACCTCAGTACTGACTCTCTAATCGTGTGGCACTCCCCCAATTTTGACCATTGAATCAGTATTGAACGTCTGACTATAATGCACTCCATGATTCTGACCGTCTGACAGTGCTTCAATACCTCAGAGATAACCCACTAATCATATGGCCCTCCTTCAATCCATCCCCATTACACTGAGGCACTGCCTCAGAACAGACTCTCTGACAATGAAGCACTCCCTCAGTGTTGACCCTGTACAATCCTCAGAACAGACTGACCCCCTTACAAAGAGGCACTGCCTCTGTACTGACCCGCTGACGATAAGGCCCTCCCTCAGTACCTACGTTCTGATCGTGCTGCAGTCCTCAGTATTGATCCTCTAAATTCTGATCCCATTACATTGAGGCACTGCCTCACAATCAACCCACTGACAGCATCGCATTCGGGAAATGAAGTGTAGACTGGCTGACCGCTTTGCAGGACAGCTACAGACACTCTGACAAAGAGACACTGCCTCAGACCTGACAATCTGACAACGCGGCCGTATTTCAGGGCTGACCCTCCAGTCGTGAGGTACTGCTTCAGAACTGACCCTCTGGTGGAGATGAAGTACCTCAGTACTGACTCTTCAATCCTGAGGCACACCCTTATTTCTGACAATGAGGCACTGCTTCAGAATTGACCCGCTTACAACTCCTTCAGTACTGACCCTCTGATAATGAGGCCCTCCATCAGAACTGATTTTCTCTCAATGGGTGACTCCTTCAAAACTGACTATCGAGAAATAACATGATAGCCCTGCAGTCATTGTCAAGCAAGCACTCCCTCAGTACTTGGCCTCTGACAGTTCTTCAATACCTCAGTACAGACCCTCTGACAATGATGTACTCCCTTAGTAGTGACACTCTGACTGCAATACCTTACTACTGACCTTCTAATCAGGTCATCCTCCCTCAATTCTAAATCCATTACAGGGGGGCACTGCCTCAGAACTGACCCACTGACAATAAGGCAGTCCCTCAACTGATCCTCTGACAGTGCTACACTACCTTAGTACTGACTCTGTGTTGTGAGGCCCTTCCTTAATTCTGACCCACTTAAGATGAGGCATTACCTCAGTATTGACCTCTGACAAAGTGGCACTGCCTCACAATTGAACTAATGACAATTGGGCACTCCTTCAGTGCGGACCCTCTGATAGAGGTTTGATATTAAGAGAGTACTGCACTGCGAACAGGACAATATTAAGGGGATGCCGCATTCTCGATGTCCAATGTTCAGGGAGTGCTGTACTGTTGGTGGGTCAGTATTCAGAGAGTGCCACACTGCTTGTGGTCTGATAATAAGGGAGTACTGCACTGGCAGAGAGTTCGCACTGAGGGAATGCTGCACTCTCAAATGGTCAATATTAAAAGAATACTTCACCCTCAGAGGTTTGATATTAGGGGAGTGCTGCACTGTTAGCAGGCAAATATTAAAAGAATACTGCACGATCAGAGGGTCCATATTAAGGGAGTGCTCCACTATCGAGGGTCAATATTAAGGAAGTGGCGCTCTCTCGGAGGGCAACTATTAATGGAGTACTGCAACTTCAGCGAGTGAGTGCTCTGACACAGCAGCACAGCACAGGGTCAGTAATGATAGAATGCTCCATTTTCAGAGGCTTAGCACTGAGGGAGTGCTTAATCAGAGAAGTTAGTACTGAGGGAGTGCTGCATTGTCAGACTATCAACACTGAGGTAGTACCACAATATCGGAGGGTCAATATGAAGCATATGCTACACTGTCAGAGGCTCAGTGATGACAGAATGCTGCGCTGTCAAGAAGGTCAGTAGTGAGGGAAAGCTGCATTGTCAGAGTGTCTTCACTGAGGGAGTGCCGCTCTGTTGAAAGGCCAATATTAAGGGAATGCTGCACTGTCAGAGGGTCAGCGTTAAGGGAGTGGCAAACTAACAAAGAAGCACTGCCAGAGAGCTGATCCTCTGACTATGAGGCACTCCCTCAGTACTGACCCTCCAACAGTACAATACACTCTGGAATACTGATGACTGACACTTCTGATAGTGCATTTCTGCCATATGTTAACCCTCTGAGACACCGGTATTCCCTCAGCACTAAACTGATGACTGACCTTTTGAGAGAGATGTGCTCCCTTACTATTGACCCTCTGATACTGGAGCACTCCCTTCATATTGACCTTCTGACAGTGCAGCACTCCTTTAGTATTGATTCATAGACTCCCGACAGTGTGGAAACAGGCCATTCAGCTCAACAAGTCCAAAACGCCCCTCCGAAGAGAATACCACCCAGACCCATTCCCCTATATTTCCCCATGTCTAAGCCACCTAACCGAAACACCCCTGGGCACTATGGGCAACTTAGCAGAGCCAATCCACCGAGCCTTCACGTCTTTGGACTGTGGGAGGAAACCGGAGCACCCAGAGGACACAGAATCCCGCACAGACACGGAGAATGTGCAAACTCCACACAGACGGTCGCCCAAGGGTGGAATCGAACATGGGTCTCTGGTGATGTGAGGCAGCAGTGCTAACCACCGAAACACCGCGCCACCGCGCCACCCTAGTTGAATTTGTGACAGTTCAAAACCCATTTAAAATTGACTCTAGCACTCCGTTAATATTTGCCTTCTGACAATGCAGCACTTCCTCAGTACTGACTCTCCAACAGTGCAGCACTCCCGTAAAACTGTCAGAGAGTCAATACTAAGAGAATGCTGCACTGTCAGAGACAGTACTGATGGGAGCTGCACCAACAAAGGTTCAGTACTAAAGGTATGCTGCACTGTCACAGGGTCAGTCATGCGGGATTTCTGCACTGCCAGAGGGTCAACAATGAAGAAGAGCAGCGCTGTTAATGTAATAGGGTCAGAACTAAGTCAGCGCCTCATTATCAAAGGGTCAGTACTGAGCCGGTGTCTCATTGTAAGGTGTTCAGAACTGAGTCAGTCCTGTGGTAGTGCAGCACTGTCAGAGGGTCAGTACTGAGGGAGAGCATCATTTTCAGTGGGTCAGGACTGAGTGTGTGCCTTGTTGTAAGTGGGTCACTTCTGAGGCAGTATGTCACTGTTGAATGGTCAGTCCAGAGTGAGTACTTTATTGTCAGATAGTCAATGCTGAGGCAGTGCCACCTTCCCGGTCAGTATTGCGGTAATGCTTCATTGTAAGGAGGTCAGAATTGAGGGATTGGCAGATTTAGAGGGTCAGTACTGAGGCAGTGCAGAACCGTCAGAGGGTCAGTACTTGAGGAGAACCCTACTAACAGAAGGTCAATACTAATGGAGTGTCACATTTTCAATGGCTCAGTATTGAGGAATCACCTCATTATCAGAGGGTCAGTCCTGAGGCAGTGCCTCATTGTCAGAAGATCGGTGCTGAGGCAGTGCCACATTCTCAGAGGATCAATATTCAGGTTTAGAATTGAGGGAGTGCTGTATGATTATGTCACTCTGACAATGAGGCACTCCCTCAGGAATAAGCCTCTGACAATAATGCATTTTCTCAGTTCTGAATCTCTGACAAGGAAGCACTCCCTCAGTGCTAACCCTCTAACAGTGCTTCAATACCTCAGTATGGACCCTCTGTCAATGAAGCACTCGCTGATTTCTGACCCTCTGATAGTGCTGCAATAGCTTACTAATGACTTTCTAATTATGTGCCTCCTACCCCATTTCTAAATCTATTACATTGAGGCACTGCCTCAGAACTGACCCACTGGCTATAAGATTTTCCCGCAGCAATGACCCTCTAAATGTGAGGCACTTCCTTAATTCTGACCCACTTAGGCACGACCTCAGTATTCACACTTTAATATAGAGGCACTGCCTCAGAATTGACATGCTGACAATGGGGCACTTGCTCAGGACAGACCCACTGATAGAGCTGGAGGTTTGATATCAGGGCAGTGCTGCACAGCGAGCAGGTCAGTGTGAAGGGAGTGCCGCACTGTCAGTGGACCAATATTTGGGGAGTGCCACGCTGTCAGAGGGTCACTTTTCATGGAGTGCTGCACTTTTGGTGAGTGAGTACTGAGGCAGTGCAGCACTGTAAAGGGTCAGTAAAGAGAGAATGTTACATTTCCAGAGATTTAGTACAGAAGAAGTGCTTAATCAGAGATTTATTTCCGAGGGAGTGCTGCATTGTCAAGGTTTCACACTGAGGGAGTATCACATAATCAGAGGTCCAACATTAAGGAAATACTGCACTGTTGGAGGGTTGATATAAAGGGAGATTTGCACTGTCAGAGGGTTAATGATGTGGGAGTGCTGAAATATCACAGAATCAGTGCTGAGAGAGTGCTGCACATTCAGAGAGTTAGTACTGTGGGAGTGCTATAATGTCAGAAGATTGATATCAAGGGAACGTTGCACTGCCGAAGGATCAGTGCAGTACTGTGAGAAGGCCAATATTGAGGGAGTTCTGCTGTGTCAGTGGGTCAATATTAAGGGATTGCTACACTATCAGCGTATCAATGTCAGACGGTCAGCACAGAGGGAATGTTACACTGTTGGAGGGCCAATATTGAGTGTGCGCGACACTCAAAGGATCATTTTGTTGGAGTTCTGCACTGTCAGTAGTTCAATTGTGAGGGAGTGTCAAACTGGCAGTGGGTTAATATTAAGGGAGTGCTGCACTGTCAGAGGGTTAAAGGTGAGGGAGAGCTTCCCTTTGCGGGGATTAGGAAGGGAGGTCCAGGGTTTTGAGCCAGCGACAGTGAAGGAATGGTGACGTATTTAAAGTTTGGAGGGGATCTTGTAGGCCGTGGTATTCCCATGCATCTGCTACCCTTGTCCTTCTCGATGGAAGTAGTCACGTGTTTGGAAAGTGCTGTCTGAGGATTTTTGGTGGAATTTCGGCAGTGTACCTTGCAGATGGCACACACTGCTGCTACTAAGTATTCGTGGTGGATGGAGTGAATGTTTGTGGATGCGGTGCCAATCAAGTGGGCTGCTTTATCTTGAACAGCGTTGACCTTCTTGTGTTGTTGGAGCTGCACCTGTCCAGGAAAGTGGGGAATATTCCATCACACGCCTGAGTTGTGTCTTAATGTGGAGAGATTCAGAAGCTTAGGTTGTCCTTAGCCTTCTGAATGATGAAAAGTCTGCCGAGTGACTACCCCTCCTGGAATTTGCCAGTCTGTTCAGTTGTTGAGGCATTTGCACCAAGTCCATGGATGTGGAACAGTTGTTGCTCTTTAAATTTGATGTTTCACTTCCATATGCATTCATTGTGTTACTTCCTTTCCGTGTCCTGCTCTGACAGGTGAAATAGTATCCCACAACATGAGCAGACAGTTGCTGCATCTTTCCTCGTCCTCTGCCCCACCCAACAGCATTCTGACAGTATTAGCTTAATACATAACTCCCCCAATTTGGATGGTTTTCCCAACGCGCATTTATCACTTGAACTCTTCCAAACCCCCGGCCCCGCCATTCCCATGGGGAGTTGGTC
>NW_025971811.1:0-10238 GCF_021869965.1 Rhincodon typus
ATCAGATGAAGGGTCTAGGCCCGAAACGTCAGCTTTCCTGCTCCTATGATGCTGCTTGTCCTGCTGTGTTCATCCAGCTCTACACCTTGTTATCTCCTCTCAAATGTACCTCGCCTGAGGCACAGTGATCCTCAGGTTAAACTATTACCAGTCGTCTCTCTCTAATGACAGAGCAGCCACATGGTCCGGTACCTTTACACTAGCTTTGTCATTGCCGAATCTCCCACCATTAACAACCTGGGGGTTAAGATGAATTAGAAACCCAACTGGACCAGCAATGTAAGCACTGTGTGGATTTCCAGAGCTTATACACAAGGCAGCAGTCAGGAGTCTGATGGAATACTCCCTGCTTGCCTGGATATGTGCAGCTCCAACAACACTCAAGAAGTTTGACACCATCCAGGACAAAGAAGTCGACTTGACTGGCACCCCCTGCACCTGCTTAAAAAAACTCACTCTGTATTGCATTGATGCACAGTGGCAGCAGCGTGCACCATGTACATGATGCATTGCATCATCTCAACTAGCCTGCTTAACAGCACACTCCAAACCTCTAACACCTCGAAGGATCATGCAGCAGATACAAGGGAATAGTACCTGCAAGTTCCCCTTAAAGCGACACACCGTTCTAATTTGGAACTCTGTCACCGTCCTTGCATTGTCATTGGGTACCCTACAACTTCCTCTCTGTCAGGAATGTGGGTGGTTCCCTACACCAGAAGGAACGTGGCTTCTCAAGGAGGTGGTTCAACTTCTCAAAGGGAATTAGCAATGGGCAATAAACACTGGGTTTGCCCGCATCCCATGAATGAGTAAAAAAAGTCATGACATGCCTCTAGAAACTACTGGCTTTGAAATGCAGCAGATACTGTATGAAAACATTTGTCCTTGCAATGACTTTTGGAAGTGTAGTTATCTGCCTTCCACAGTAGATTAAGTAACTTATGAAGGAAGAAAATTAAATGTGGTCTCTTGAAGGAAGTGGGTTTAATGGATATCTGTCATAAACCATTTGAGTTCTTCAATTAGACTGTGTAAAACTGTAATCCCAGACAGCAAATCTACCGATAAGCTATTCCACCTCCTCAATAAGATGCCAGCATGTGTCGCTCCTAACATTTTATAGATAAAACATTCAAATACCTTGATCAGCTTTTCTGAAAATTAACATTCTTTCAGTCGTTTTTTTTCACCACCTGTTTGCCCAAGGATACTCCATGACACAAATGAACCAGCTGAATGCCTCTGGCTGAGCAAGCTTGGTGTCCAGGCTATAGACACTCATGAAGCTAAATACTGATCCTAACAATACAAGATTGAAATCTCCCACCTCCCACAGTCTGCCAAATCACAAATACACATGCTGGACAGATTTGATCAACTGAGTGCAGCAGATAGTCGTTCCTTAGCGGTATAAATTATCCTACATGAACCATCTGTATTTCTTGATTAGATTCCAGACTGTAACTGCTTCTGCAATATATGGCTCCAACAGTAAGCCTTAGGTAAAATATAGAATGGATTAAGAATAATGCAATGCCTTCTCTATGCTGCTCCATCAAACACTCCAAGGATAGTCAATTGCAGTTGATTTAGCTTTTCCTATTCTTGTCACTTCTCTCAGAGAAACATTGTTAAGGCAAGCACTCGCCTTATTGTTCACCTCCACATGAAACCTGACCCAGTATGACCCTATATAACTTCCAATGTTAAGATTTCCTTGCCACCCAGTCTAGCTTCAATTAATTCTGGTTAACATGCATCCCAAAACAATTCATCCCAGTCACATGTTACTGTAGTCCCTGGAGACCAACAACTGAATAGTGAAAGCTCAGATTAGGAATATGAAGTGTCACCTTAGCAACCAGTAAATTATTGCCCTACCGCTATCAACACGTGAAGTATTACCTTGGTAACACTCTTCAGGTAAGAAGACGTCAATGCAAAAAAAAAACTGATTGTTTAGAAAAACAAAACCCAGTGCAAAACCAGCTTTCAATCTTATGCTTGATTTGTGTTGAAATAGAACATGCTGAGCCTCTGGGATTTGCATATGTTAGGACTAATCAATCCTAAAGTAAAACATCTCCCTTCCCCAGCCAAATATATGATATCTCTGAAAACAAACAGTTGCCACCATGCCCCACCCCCATTAACTGAATCAACAACACACTGACTGAGCACAACCAGCCTAGGATACTCTACGGGCAGAGAGCAGACACACTTTTCCCTGGCCGAACATACAGTTTACTAACAAACTTAGTGATTCTGCCCTGAGGTCACTTTTAGCATAACCCTTTCCCTTGCTCAGACATGAACTTTGTCAGAGGGTTGTCCAACCATAAAGAAGCTCCCAGCGGACATTGGACCATTGAAGTCAGAGTCACGGCAATGTCTCATCACCACTCCTCATTAGTTATGCATTGGAGCCACTAACTATATTGTTACAAATATTTATTACCCTACATATAAACTATCCTAATCATGGATTAGTTTCCATATTATAACTCATTCCCAGGTAATTCCCAATTCCCTATGGTGATGGTGGGTGTGCTAAAATTCACTCAGGGAGTCTAGATTGCTGTCGGAGCATGCACCTTTACTTGCATATTGTAGCCTGGAATTATGGATAGTGTTGGTAGGGACTCCAGTTGTTCTTTGCACCACGTGGTTGGGCAAGAATCTCTCCCACTCTCACAGTCTGCCATTGACATGTTGCTTATTCACATAAACAATCCAAATTCTGGATTAGATTCTCGACTCATCCAGGATCAGCATTACTTTTCTCAAATTGGAACAGATGAATCATTGAGCGGGTGTTGGAAAATTACAGGCTCTCGGGTCACAGTTTCCAATCCATGTGAACTTAGTGCCTCCAGGACATGCAAAACCTTGCCCTATATATAAAACAATGAATTTTTCTTATTCAGAATTCACTGGAGACACTCAGCAGGTCTGACAGGATCTGTGGGAAGAAAGCAGAGTTAACGTTTCAAGTCTGTTCTGATGAAGAGTCACTAAACTCGAAATGTTAACTCTGCTTTCTTCTCACAGATGCTGCTAGACCCACTGATTTTCTCCAGCAACTTATGTTTTTGTTTCAGATCTCCAACATCTGCAGCTCATCATTTTATTTTAGCTTTGTTTAGTTGTTCACAGGATGTGAGAGTTGTCGGCTAGTTCACCATTTCTTGTCCTGCAGGAGCTGGTGTGCTGCCCTCTTGAACTGCTGCAGTATTCGGGGTTTAAAGACATTGAAAAGTGCTGGCAGATAGGGAGTTCCAGGATTTTCACACTGCAACAATGAAAGAATGACGATATAGTTTGAAGTTAGGATGGCTTATAACTTAAAGGGGAACTTACAAGTGGTGTTAGATCGCTGATGGGAAGAATGCACTGGAAATCAAGCCCAGCTATTCAACAAATATGCTCTTCCAGCTCCACGCTGTGTTATCCATATTAAAAGTGAAAACGTCTTACTTATTCACCAAAATGATTGACTGTCACCTCAAACAAAAGACACTTTCATCAGGTTTCTTCAAAGAATCAAAAATAACATGTTTATTGAAGGAAAACCATATTATAATATGTGGCAAAATCATTTATCAACTAAGCTACCTTGTAGGATTAAAATGTGTCTCTCTTTATCTCAAACACACACTTTTTCATAAACAAACATGACATGATGACATAGCTCTGCTGAGGTATTAGGCTTGGGAGAAAATAGGCAAAATAGAATAATGTCCCTGTTGGTCAAGGATTCATGTGCAGACAATAGAATAGGTTGACTTCTCACAGTTTCTTCAATTTCCTGACATCATGATTTGATTTCTAGCTGTCACAGAGTGATGAAAGATCTTCGGATGAGATTTCAAATTCAGTTAGGAAACAATTAGAATCCCTAAAACTGAAATTTTCAGTATTCACACATTGAGAGAGTTAGTGGGTGGAGGGGGGAGGTGGCAGGGTGTATCCTTAGTCCAGAGGCTGTTGCTAGGAAATGAACAGCACTGGACAGATTTTCCCCAGTCTGTTCATCCAATAATTGAAGTTTTGAAACCCATCTTTTGTTTCTCTCTGAAAGCTTTGACTTGTAATCTCCACAAAGTCAGTTTAATTTTGTAAAAGCGGACAATCTTGAGTTTTATTTGACCTTTTGAATTCTGGGTTCCAAAAAGTCACATAGTAAATACTTTGCAACCCAGGAATTGTCCATTTCCTAATTCTTATAATCCATATAAATTTCCAACAGTTTGTCTAACTGTGTTCCACGCATCTGTTGACTTTTCTTTCAGGTGGTAGTGATCGCAGGTTTGCTTTTGAAAGTATCTGGGTGAGTTGCTGCAGGGCAATTTTTAGATGGTACATACTTATGCTCTGTATATCAATGGCAAAGAGAATGAATGTACCAATAGTCCATCTCTTGACCAGCCATTGGATAGCCACTGGGGAGACAAGAAGTGAGTTACATGCTGCAGAATTCCTAGTCTCTGGCCTGGTCTTGTAGCTTCAGCATTTATGCTGCTGATGCAGCTTAGTTTCTGATTAATGGTAACCCTACAATGTTGACAGAGGAAGATTCATTGATGATGATGACATCAGATTCTCTCTTGTTGGAGATGGCCATTGCCTTGCACTTGTATGGTGTTAATATCACTTGACACACATCAGCGCAAGCCTGGATGCTGTTGAGGCCTTGTTAGAGATGAACGCAGGCTGCTTGATAAATTTTGAACATGGATGTCTGAAGTGCTATTATCTTTGATTTACAAATATTCATATGTGTTACAGCCTCTTACTCACTCCCAATTGGCCTTTATTTGAGGTATGTAAAGAATCTGAGCTCTTTGAATGGGTTTAAAGCTCTAAGAGTGACTCTGCAATGTTTCTCAGGTAGGTGCAGATATGTGTTATCCCTGCAACCAATGTTATGTGAGGTTATGAGGAAGGCCACCACCTTGTCAACCACATCACACATTATCACTTCCACTTTAAACAGATTGCTGGGCTGAGATTCTTACCGCATGGCAATACTTTAGGATTCCTTTCTCTTGATTGTTGTCCATCATCCACTCATTTAATATCCTTCTTCCAACTGCACCGAATAATCCCTCAATGTTTTTCTGAATGTTTTTGTCATCCTGCTGTCACGCCTTCCTTAAATTGATACCCCCTCCTTTTAAATTCCACTCATGATCGACATTTCATCCCCACTGGACAGGCTGCATCTGAACTGCAAATGACTGCAGGAAATTCTGTACAAGCGTACACTTACATTAAAATCCGCCTAAAACAATCGTCTTTCTAATCTAAACTATTCTAATTGGAATATTTAGGCCCAATGTATTAGACTGTTTCGAGGCAGTACAAGATTCTCCGAGAGGTTAACTTAATCACTGCTAGGTCCTTACTAAACTAGTTCTCTGATGTACACTTCACAACCTATTGACTTTGTATTGCAAAGGATTTCTGTGGTTGAGCAGGTACAATTCCTCCTATCAGTTAAATTCCACAGCCAACTCACATCAGTGGCTCAAAGTGTCTTGAGTTCTTGTTAATCACAATTTAAGTGATCGCTTGAATCGTCCCACAAGTTAATGTGTCAGATCGTTCCTGGGGGAATCTCCCTGAAGAAAAGCTTCTTTTTATTCAATCATGGGATGTGTCACTGGCTATTATTTATTGCCCATCCCTAATTGCCTTGCACAGATAGTGATGAGTGACTTTCTTGAACTTGTGCAGCCATAGAGTCATAGAGCACGGAAACAGACCCTTCAGTCTAATGTATCCATGTCAACCAGATATCCTAAGTAAGTATAGTCTCATTTGCCAGCATTTGGCCCATATGCCTCTAAACCCTTCCCATTTAAGTGACCATCCAGATGCCATTTAAATGCTGCAATTGTACCAGCCTCCACCACTTCCTCTGGCAACTCATTCCATACACGCACTACCCTCTGCGTGAAAAAGTTATCCCTCAGGTTCCTTTTAAATCTTTCTCCTCTCACCTTAAACCTATGCCCTCAAGTTTTGGACTCCCCAGTCCTGGGAAAAAAACCTTGACTATTCACCCTATCCATGCCCCTCATGATTTTATAAACTTCTATATGGTCACCCTCAGTGATTTCACAACATCTTTTCTGTAGTAGGAAGACCAGAATTGAATGCAGTATTCCCAAAATGGACTTACCAATGTCTCTTCCGTATGGTGAAGTATATTCTGACCAGGTGAGGAGCAATGATCAGTTCCTCGCTTTTTAGTCCCCTCATTGTTAGTCACACCAAATACTTTACTTCTTTATTAGCTTATATTTATCGCACTTTACTGAAAAAAAAACTAGAGCAAAATGAAAGTAGGAAAATAAATGGTTTGCTTGAGTGAAAGAAAGCAAATTTTATCACCTACTGAGAAAAATGATGAAAAAACAGAATTAAACATACACAGAAACACAGGTAATAAACATAAAAGAAAATTGAGGAGGAAATTGTCTATAATGAGACGTGGGTAAACCCTGTTGCAGCTTAATGTTTATAGAATTCTTGTGATTTTACACTTTAAACTTGATCTTGACCATTTCGCTGTTGCCATGTTTCGTCAGCATTGAAGTTTGAGGTTGTTGAGTTTTCATTGGAAGGTTGTTGTTTGAAGCCAATGATTCACTGGTTTATAAAGCCAGTGAGAGAGGGGTGGAAGAGCCTTCAATATTCTTGCTGTTATCAGCCCATGTTGCTTTCTCCCACTTTGGTGGCTCAAAGACTTATCTTGATATATGGTTCCTTTGTAGATTCCAGTGTCTGTGTCATGGTCTCATTCCAAGCTAAATAGATGTAGGCAATTTTTCATCTCTCATTATGTGGAGTTATTATACAAGTGTGATATACTTCAGAGATCTGAACCCCCTGTCATGGCTGCACCTTCCAGTTTAATACTGGGGAGGAGTGCTACACTATTGGAAATGCTGTCATTCCTGTAATCAATTAATCCAAGGTCCCACCTTCACTTTCAAGTGAATTTAAATAATTCCTTGGTGCTACTTTGAAAAAGAGCAGGGAAGTTGTCCCTGCTGTCCCAATCAATATTTATTCCTCAATCTAGCATCGTTTAAAACAGATTATCTAGTCATTGTCGTTTGAGGGATCTTGCTGCGTGAAAAGTTATTGTTGTGTTCCCAGCATTATAATAGTAGCTATATTTCCAATTATACATAATCGACTGTAAGGAGCTTTAAAATATTCTGTGGTCAGGAAGAACACTATATAAATGTAAACCTTTACTCATTTTCTTTCCAGCCAGGTTTCATCTTTAGGGATGCACTTCAGAGAGCGTTTAAGATGATTTCTGGCATTAACTGATTTATGACAAGGTGTTTCCAATCTTCCATAGATAGAATCAAACACTTTTGAGTAATCTGATGTTTAGAACTCCACCAGGAAACTTACAGGTACTTTACTCGGGAACAGGGCAACCTACACTTGTTCCTTAGAACACAAAACAGAGCCTGGTGGAGACATGTTGTTTTGTTCCATCTTATTCTTTACAATTATTTCTGCTAATGTTCTGTCACCTGCTTCTTATCTACAGCTGATATAATGTAGAATGTAAAAAGTCATTCTTATTATCCAGCGCCCTCTGCTGTATACTTTCTGACGGCTCCAGTGAAATGAATTTTCACGTTATATTTTGAACTGTGTTCTAACTCATCGTTGCAATTACTCAATTTTTAAAAATCAATATGCTTGTGAAATGAAACGTTCTTTCTTTCTTTAAATGAATTGACATATTTGTCACAACAACATGGTCAACTCTCAGATAACAAGGTGTAGAGCTGGATGAACACAGCAGGCCAAGCAGCATCAGAGGAGCAGGAAGGCTGACGTTTCGGGCCTAGACCCTTCTTCAGAAATGGGGGAGGGGAAGGGGTTTCGGAAATAAATAGGGAGAGAGGGGGAGACGGATAGAAGATGGATAGAGGAGAAGAGAGGCGGGGATGGAGCCAGTAAAGGTGAGTGTGAGTGGGGAGGTAGGGAGGAGATAGGTCAGTCCAGGGAGGACGGACAGGTCAAGGGGGCGGGATGAGGTTAGTAGGTAGGAGATGGGGGTGGGACTTGAGGTGGGAGGAGGGGATAGGTGGGAGGAAGGACAGGTTAGGGAGGCGGGGACGAGCTGGGCTGGTTTTGGGATGAGGTAGGGGGAGGGGAGATTTTGAAGCTTGTGAAGTCCACATTGATACCATTGGGCTGCAGGGTTCCCAAGCGGAATATGAGTTGCTGTTCCTGCAACCTTCGGGTAGCATCGTTGTGGCACTGCAGGAGGCCCAGGATGGACATGTCGTCTGAGGAATGGGAGGGAGAGTTGAAATGGTTCGCGACTGGGAGGTTCTGTTGTTTGTTGTGAACCAAGCGTAGGTGTTCTGCAAAGCAGTCCCCAAGCCTCCGCTTGGTTTCCCCGATGTAGAGGAGGCCACAACGGGAACAGCGGATGCAGTATACCACATTAGCAGATGGTCAACTCTCAACTGGCTTAGCAAGACACTCAGTTGTACGAAGTATTAATAAAGAAAGGCAGCTCACTACCATTTTCTCAAGAGACACCTAGAAATGGGCAATAAATGTTGACCAGCCAGCATCACCCAAGTCTCCTAAGTGAATAAGAGAATGCTGACAATGCCACAATATGTGACACTAAGGCACACAAAGGGTAAGATACAGAGATCAAGACCACAGCATAAATTACCAGTACGTGGAGGGTGTGGAGTAGTGTCCTGATGAAAGGTTATCTCTGTTAACTTTGTCTTTCAATAGATAGGCTGAGTAGTTCCTGAATTTTCACTTATTTATGTAAGAACAATTTGGACTATCCTTCTGAGAGTACGAGATCAGGGAGAGATGTAATAGAGGTGTTCAAACTATGTGGGATTTCAATGGAGTTGGTAAGAAAGAATTCTTTCTAGTGACAGGAGGGTTGCTAACAGGAACACGTAGATTTGCAAAAGAACCCAAAGGGGAGGGAGGAGAATTACTTTTTTTCTGACCTGCAGTGAAAGGATCTTTCAGAACTGAAAGGATCTTGGAAGTAGATTTAGCAGTAGATTTATCAAAACAGAATTGGATTTTCAATTACAAATGGAAAACATAGAGGTTATGAGGAAAGAGGACAGTGAATTGTATTGAATAGTTCTTCCAGAGAACTGGCACACATTTTGTGAGTTGAATGGTCCCCATATGTAAAATAAAAGTTGGTTCTTGTATTGTATTATTATGGGCATTTAGGATCAGATTTATAAATGGGGATTCTCTGTGACCTGGGATCTGGATGATTGGTTTCTGTTACAGCCAGTGAGTTCTAGATAGCAAGCGTGGCGGGGGGAGTTGTCATTTGTTGAGTAATATTTGAAAGGGCCAAACACAATTCAAACTTAAAAAAAAATTATTGTGAGGGAAATTGGGGGTAGTGATTTGTTGTAAGAAACTTTGGGTAAACTCTCTTGTGAATTGTCTCTTTGTATCATTCCGTGGGAATCTCAGATAGAGGGTTATACAACCTTGTTTAAACCATGGCCAGCTGTGCCCTCATGTGGGTGAGGGGTGAACTGCACAGAGCAACAGTGAGGCTGCACAGTATTGTATAAGATATTATGATTTCCAGTCATTGATATTATCGGCGTGTTCCATTATAGAGATAGTTTCCTACCACTTTGGGGTATGTAAATAATTACTTAGCAGTAAAGACCTCAAACATTGTTAAAAGGAGACAAGACATTGAAGCTGAGATAGTAGGAACTGCAGATGCTGGAGAATCCGAGACAACAAGGTGCAGGGCTGGATGAACACAGCAGGCCAAGCAGCATCATAGGAGCAGAGAGGCTGACGTTTCGGGCCTAGACCCTTCATCAGAAAAGGGGGAGGGGAAGGGGGTTTTGAAATAAATAGGGAGAGAGTTGGAGGCGGATAGAAGAGGGATAGAGGAGAGGATAGGTGGAGAGGAAACAAACAGGTCGAAGAGGCGGGGATGGGGCCAGGAAAGGTGAGTGTAGGTCGGGAGTTAGGAAGGGGATAGGTCAGTCCAGGGAGGACGGACAGGTCAAGGGGGCGGGATGAGGTTGGTCGGTAGGAGATGGAGGTGCGGCTTGAGGTGGGAGGAGGGGATAGGTGGGAGGAAGAACAGGTTAGGGAGGCAGGGACGAGCTGGACTGGTTTTGGGCTGCGGTGGGGGGAGGGGAGATTTTGAAACTTGTGAA